>NC_069499.1:70993980-71293980 GCF_027579735.1 Bombina bombina
TACAGAATAAGCTAAAGACAGAGAGTGAGACATACAGAATGAGCTAGAGTGAGAGTGAGACATACAGAATAAGAGAGAGAGACATACAGAATAAGAGAGAGAGAGAGATAAATACAGAATAAACTAGAGAGAGAGAGAGAGACATACAGAATAAGCTAAAGACAGAGAGTGAGACATACAGAATAAGCTAGAGCGAGAGTGAGACATACAGAATAAGCTAAAGACAGAGAGTGAGACATACAGAATGAGCTAGAGTGAGACATACAGAATAAGAGAGAGAGACATACAGAATAAGAGAGAGAGAGAGAGATAAATACAGAATAAACTAGAGAGAGAGAGAGAGAGACATACAGAATAAGCTAAAGACAGAGAGTGAGACATACAGAATAAGCTACAGTGAGAGTGAGACATACAGAATAAGAGAAAGAGACATAAAGAATAAGCTAGAGTGAGAGTGAGACATACAGAATAAGCTAGAGTGAGAGTGAGACATACAGAATAAGAGAAAGAGACATAAAGAATAAGCTAGAGTGAGAGTGAGACATACAGAATAAGCTAGAGTGAGAGTGAGACATACAGAATAAGAGAGAGAGACATACAGAATAAGAGAGAAAGAAATACAGAATAAGAGAGAGAGAGTGATAAATACAGAATAAACTAGAGATAGAGAGAGAGAGACATACAGAATAAGCTAGAGTGAGAGTAAGACATACAGAATAAGAGAGAGATATACAGAATAAGATAGAGTGAGAGTGAGACATACAGAATAAGAGAGAGAGACATACAGAATAAGAGAGAGAGAGTGAGAGATGTTTTTTTTTTTTTTCAAACTTACAATTTTCAGAGTTCAAGAAACCTATATTGTGCAGTTTGTTAGTTTGTTTAAACATTTTGGGCAAGATTATGAGTGGCACAATATTTAATGCTATTCCCTAGACGTAAGCTTTTTGATAGACTATTAAATTACAACATTGTTGTATGTTATTTTAGAAATGTTCAGACCAAGAATAAAAATAGGGTCGTGAAGGTGTGTGGTATCATTGCAATGGAAGAACCCTGTTCTAAATACATCAAAGCCTATTATGCATGTTGTTTTTTTGTGTGCCACACTTTTTCCTTAACTAAGTTTTTTTTTAGAACAGATAGATAAAGATATTAAAAATGTACTGTAGGTGCGTCACCTGGCAAACATCAGGGGCAATGTGCTTTTGAAGTCTGTATAAATGTATTTATACACAAACCTTGAACTCTGGTTTATTTGGCTATGTAAATGTTCTAATATTTTCTGCCTTCATTCTCTTAAGGATTTTGTTTAGTTAGAATTCTGGGATAAATATTTATTTTTTAACATGAGTAAACTTTTGTGTTATCAGGTAAAGTAAAAATATCAGTTGTTATTGATAGAAATTAATTATGCATTTTTAAAGGGACATTAAACACTAAATAAATGCTAGATAGAATTGTGCATTTAAAGAAAATATTAGTCTGAGAGTAACATATAGATTTATTTTTAAAGTTTCATTTAAGACAGGCTTACTTCAATGTGATCCGTTTTACGCATACGCAATATTGCTTTAGCATCTCAATTTGGCCATCCAATTAGGATCGTTTAAATCTGATGACTAATTTGCAAGTTTATGTGTTCGGATCGCATGCGCTCATTCAAATTTTCAACATGGCACACAGAAGTAAACAGTGAATCCTATAGTATTGTCAAATGATTGTTTGGTGCCAGTAAGTACGCTGCTGGACTTGTTAGAATCGCAAAATAGAGGGAAAAACTATTTTGTAAGAGAAAACAAAAATAGATTACTTTCTTTTATTTTGTGAACCAAATTTTATTATAAACGTTTGCTCGCACACTCGAACATGTAAATTCTTTGATTCACACTGAACCAAGTAAACACTGAATCTCTTGACTCAATGTTTTTTGGTATACGTCACTATCAAATATGCGCATGCGTTAAAAATAACACTGTCAGGAGCGCGCAAATTGTATGACATCCAGAGAGGGTGTAGGCAAGAGAAGAGTCCAGTTTAGAGATGCAAACAAATAAGAGGGGTGGAGCGATGCGGCAATAAAAGGGTTGGTAAATATGTATAATTTATTGTAAAAGTACATATAAAAAAGTTAAAATGAGTATGCGGTTTAATATATATAGTATTGAATATGTTTAAATATTGACAAAATAAGCGTAAAGTTTTAGTGTCTATAAAACAATAGGAGCTGCCATGTTGTAACTTAGGTTACCATCTCTGCTGTAGCCAGTTAGGGACAGTGATAAATAGCTCACTAGAGTGTGCAGCCAATGGCTGTGTGGAATATAACAGTGTTCTGCACTTCCATATCTAAAGGGAACTTAAAAGCACATGATTGTCAGAATTAAATTACAGAGAGGGGACAAAAATAAATAATGTAAGTATATTGCAAAGTTGTTTTTATATATACAATTTATCATTTTATATTACCATCTCAAAGTGTTCAATGTCCCTTTAAATTCAAATTCATAGAAATCAGAATCATATATTTTTTGTAATTGTTTGAATTGTAAAATCCATAACCTCCACCCAATGTAAAATACCTTAAAGGGCTTGTTCTGAACTCCCTATTACAAAATACCATAACCATTCTTATCTGAACCCCCACAATGCATATCTACCATAATCACAATTACACTCCCACAGCCAGTTCTTATAATGGCTGGCATGAGTCTCAAACCAATGCAATTAATATTAAATCTGACTTCCTCACAGCCAGTTAATTTAATGGCTGACTCAATTTACCTTAACCATAAATTCCCCTCACTGAAATATCGCCTTAACACCCTCCTATCTCAACCCACCTAACTACACACCCTCCCTTCACAAACTCCTGCACAACCCACCAATCACAGCCCCTCCAATAAATGTAACATCCTCGTGATTTAAAACAAAACAGCTTACTTGATTATTAAGGCTTTTTCCCAAAAAGCAACAGGTGTCCTTTATTTAAATTCCTCAACACATTTTGAAAGGGTCTACTATCTATTTCCGCTAAGTCATCTTAAACAATGCAGTTAGTGAGTTTTTAAAAGGTTTGGAGCAGCTTTGAATTTAAAAAATTGGGGAAATACTGTTCATAATTTTTTACATAGCTCTTTTAAAGGGATGGTAAACTCTATGTTACTTGTTTATATAACTAATCTTGTTCTATCGCAGGCACCTTCATGTTATTTCCCTCCTCACGGGCGCGATCCGATATACGGTGTAGTTTTCGGCGCAAGCGTGGGAACCCGCGCTGCCCGTAATTTCACCTCGCACATCGGGGTATTATATATACTGTGCCGTTAGATGCTAAACTGGCGTAAGTAGGACGAACTGGCGATCTTCCGAAAAGTGCGCAAATACACATTTTAGTCGTTGCAAGTAACTTACGCCTGTATTTTGTCCACGTAAAGTCTCAATAAAGAGTAGTTTTATGCAAATTAGGCTAACACTCGTAAAAATGAACCGCAACTCCATCTAAAAATGCGCCACGTAATTACGCTATTCAAAAGTCATATATAAACCCATGTGCAGCCGCCATTTTCTTCAGTGTGTTTGGATTGTTCTTTGAGCTACAGCACACTACACTGGAGTGGAGGATTAGTGAGAGTAGAGAGAGAGGCGCAAACAGAGGAGTTAGTTAGGTTACATTGTTGTTTGGTTAAGCTTGTACACTTACACATATTTTTACATATTGCACACATTTTGCATACATACATATACAAAATACACCACACTATTTTTTTTCTAACACCTCACACATTTTATTTCAATTTTACAGTGTGATAGGCTGAGTGTTTGGTTGTGATTGTGTGTGATTGAACTGGGAGTGAGTGTGTGAGTGTGTGTAGTGTGAAGATGGCAGGGAGAGGTAGGGCGGAGGGGAGGAGGGGAGAGGAGTGGCAGGGAGAGGAGTATTGTAGAGGACAGGAGGAGCAGCGGGGTCCCCGCCAGGGAGTAAGTGGAGTGGGGAGAGCTAAAAGGCATGATGGGAGGGGAGATGCCCGAGAGCCCCAGAGACCATGCACATCTAGGAGAGGGACAGAGGGTGCACATGGGGACAGAAGGGGGGAGGAGGGAGAAGATAGGGAGGAACCCACACCAGGGACATCACAGGGAGAAAGCCAGGTGTCCATGGAGGATGAAAGGCCGAGATGTCCAAACATCTCATTTGCTGAAAATGTTGCCCTAGTCCAGGCCATCATGGACAATTACAGTGCCCTCTTTGGGCAGGAGAAGGCAAAGGCTGTGCCAAAAGGTGAAAAACAGCATGGTTGGCAGTAGAGGATACCGTCAACAGTGTGGCTCCACAGAGGAGGACTGTTGAGGGCCATAAAAAGCGGTGGAATGACTGCAAGAGGCGGGTGAAAGAAAAGATGGGGCAGGAAGCTATACACCAGAGGGAAACAGGCGGTGGTCCACCCCTGGACACAGAATATAACACCTGGCAGGAGATGATACACAGGTCCCTGAGTATCACAGCAGTCTGTGGACTTCCAGGGGCTTGTGACTCAGTGGCTGCAACCACAGCACATCATGCTGGTGAGTAACATCCCACACACCAGTATTATATGTATTAGAGATATAAGATCCTTTACTATCACACATTCATGTACACAATGAGGAGCATAGCATTTGGCCTACTAACAATAACATCTACCATTATATTTGACATTAAAGGGACACTGAACCCAAATTTATTCTTTCTTGATTCAGATAGAGCATGTCATTTTAATCAACTTTCTAATTTACTCCTATTATCAAATTTTCTTCATTCTCTTGGTATGTTTATTTGAAAAGCAAGAATGTAAGTTTAGATGACGGCCCATTTTTGGTGAACAACCTGGGTTGTCCTTGCTGATTGGACAGCACCAATAAACAAGTGCTGTCCATGGTTCTGAACCAACAATTTGCTGGCTCCTTAGCATAGATGCTTTCTTATTCAAATAAAGATAGCAAGAGAATGAAGAAAAATCGATAATAGAAGTAAATTAGAAAGTTGCTTAAAATTGCATGCTCTATCTGAATCGTGAAGGAAATTTTTGGGTTCAGTGTCCCTTTAATGCTATTTAACACAATGTAATTCATGATATGGGGTTGAATAGTGCAATACTAACATGTCTCATTTTTGGGAATAATAATCCTGGTCCTGGGTCTGTGTTTCCATCCATTCTCTAGCTGTGATATGTGTAACTACAACATTATGTCTTCACATACCTGTTTAGTATAGATTTGAGAGAGAAAAATATCTATACATTAATAAATAATATCTTTTGTATATATATATAGGTATGTGTGCAATCTGTAGGCTTGTTAACATAGAATTAGGTCTTCACATTGTTGGTTCATATGTATTGGATAACAAAGTATTTATACATATTTATTGAATAAATCAGAAGGAGGAATTTGGAAAATGTACTATCTCCTTATAATTAACAAATGTTCTAACAAACATAGATGTGACTTTTAGTTTAGATTACTTCAGATTACTTTAGATTACATTATATCAGGGTTCACCTTTCAATAAGTATTAAGCATATTTTACTCTCATTCATGTTTAGTTGATTGTTTTAGTTTAAATTTCACATTTGATGTATATATTATAGATTCTTGATATAGGACAAATGTCTTCCTGTTATATCTAATTTGAGAAGGGCTGGATATAGCTTCACTCCAGGTATGGTTTTAATTAGCTTTTAACCAATCAGGTAACAGGAACCAGTTTATAGGACTGGTGCTCACCTGAGACTGCAGCTACGATTACGGCTTAATTGCCGAAACATGTCAGCAATCAGTCACTGAAGTGAAGCTATCTCCAACTGCTGCACAGCTTGTGAATCCTATACCCTTGTTGGGACAAAGAGTTTTTATTTGCAATAAAAGAAACTGGAACTTACCACCGGCTGTCTGTGCATCTCATTTTGATATTGTTGAAATTGCGTTGTGGAGCCGAAGATAGCACCAGCGACAGTGTGGATTTTCTGCAGGCCGAGTACAGCTCACCAGTTCAAGCCCTGGGAACTGCTTAGTACCGGGGAAAGAGGTTCCGACGGACCGGGGAAGGAGTTTCCGACGGACCGGAAGTGTACAGTGACGTCACACGCCATCAGAGAGGGACCACGTCGAGGAAACCTTAGCGGTCAGAGAAGGCGACAAGGGCCGGACTGCCAGAGTGTGCACCTGGTTTGCGCACGGAGGGGTAACGTGGATCTCCCTGTTTTCTTGAACAGAGGTGGCGACCTTGGACGACACTATACCAGGAGAGGTGAGAGGCTTAATACATGCCCGTACTGGGAACTAATTTGCCACGGTAACCTGTTATTTAAGTGCCGACACATATTGACTTTTTTGTTTGCTCATTTCACTTTCTGTTCCAAGTGATAGTGTCTGTGCACTCTTTAAACGGGTTTACATTGCAGAAACTGAAACGATCTTTATCTATATATATTGCAAAATGGATCAGGCTGGCAGTGATACACTTATTGTGAAATTTTATTCATTACAATCAACGGATGAGAGAAGGGAGGATATTGTGGAAATGGAATCTGTGTTTTCTTCTGATTTTTCTACTTATAATCTCAGTAGACTTTTTGATACAATGGAGTCCCTATTAGAAAAAGAACTAAGATTAAAATGGGACATTTGGACACTCCAAAAATATATAAAGAATGGGATGATACCGAGAGGATTAAAAATAAATAAATTTCCCACATTTACTGTGGAGGACTTGGACTTCATAAGGGTTTGGAACAGTGTCCTGTCAGATTGTTCCTTTAGATTGATGGGAATGTTAGTAGAATTCAAACTGAAGCAGTTGAATACTATTTCTGATGAAATTAATTGTTTACAAATTGAATTGAATACACGTAGTAATGATAATATGTTTGGTAAATTTGACAAAATTTTGCAAATCACCATGGCAGAGACAAAAAACCTAATCATGGATATTAAACATGATAAGTATTTGAGGGATCTAGGGGATTATGAGTCCAATAAAATATATATTTGGAATAGAAAGCAAAGAACTAATTACAGAAGGGAACATGATCAGATTAAATTTCCCAAAGGAAATAAAATTAGAAACAGAAATAAAAATAAAAACAAAAATGGTAATAAGAATCCTAAATCTAAAAAGGTCACATTCAATGAAAGTGAAGCAGAATCCTCAGGGGACTATTCGTCCTCAGGTGAGGAAAGGGAAGAGACAGAAGCTGGTAGTACAACACACAAATCTGACAATATGTCTCTTATTACCCCTGTATTAAATGTGGGCACCAAATATTCGTTAGAACAAGAAAGAGAAATTGAAACTCTAGCTTCAGGGAATACTGAGCAGGCTGAAATTGTGCAGGTTTTTTCAAAGGCACCAAAAAGGTTCAAAGGGGGGGGAGGAGAAAAGGGAGAAAAGGGAATTCTCAAAGGGACCCCATTACCCCCGAGAAGGGGCAGGTCTCAGACCAAGTACAAGTAAACTCCATTGTCAATTTGTCCTCACATCCACTCAATGAATTGGAATACAAAGTTTTGAGCTTTGGTCTCAACTTTGTACCTACCAATAATTTCAATCTTTTCCAAACGTTGGTGGATGTTAACAGGCTGATAAGGAATTTAACCCTAAAAAAACATTATAACACAACATCTAATGAACTTCCATTAGATAGGGAAACTATTGATTATCACTCAGTTTGTAAAGATCCCCCTCTTTCCTTTGGGGAGGCCTGGGATTTAGAGAATTTGGAGGTGTTGCGAACAGAGGGACTATTAGAACTGGATACTTCAGATAATACACTTGAAATAGGTCCGTCTTTTTGCCCTACCTCCAAATACTATCCCATACACAGCAGAGGCACAATTTTGGAAAAATTTCAGCGCAGGGTAGAATTTGATTTAAACAAATTGGCTTACACCACTCATGAGAGCAATTACTCTAACCTTAGCAAGGATGAGGTTTCTACACTGAATAGTCTAAAAAAGAATCATAACTTGGTGATCAGGTCAGCTGATAAGGGGGGGTCAGTAGTTGTCATGGATAAAAGCTTTTTTGTCCAAGAAGCACTAAGACAACTTACTGACCCCTCACAATACCAAGTATTAGATTTTAATCCTGTACATCGCTTCAAACGAGATTTATTACAGTTATTGGATGATGGTAAGGAAGAAGGGTATATAGATCAATCCACATTTGATTTTTTGGTGGTAGATTGCCCTATAACTCCCATCTTCAATTTCCTGCCCAAAGTCCACAAGTCTCTTGTGGACGTAAAGGGCAGACCCATTATTAGTGGTATTGGCTCTCTGTTTGAACCCCTTTCTCAGTGGCTGGATGAAATTTTGCAGCCTCTGGTTAAGGGTCTGAATAGTTATCTAAGAGACACCAAACAACTATTAAATGAGATGGATAATGTTGTTTGGAGAGAGGGATACAGTTGGCTCACAATTGATGTTGTAGCACTGTACTCCTCCATTCCACACAGTAAGGGTCTAGAAGCTTTAAATTTCTGCCTGTCAAGATTTACGAATTATAGCCACAGGTTTTGTGGCTTCATCCTTAGAGTAACAGAATTCCTATTAACACATAATGCCTTTACCTTTGAAGGAGTTCATTACCTCCAGAGATGTGGGACAGCTATGGGGGCAAAATTTGCCCCTTCTTACGCCAACCTTTTTATGGGTTGGTGGGAGCTGTCCCACATCTTTGGATGTGATGAACTTTGGAAACATAAGATCATGTACTATAGGAGGTACATTGACGACCTGCTAATGATCTGGTATGGTACGGAAGAAGAAGCTTTAAGCTTTGTATCCTTACTTAATGAAAATGGTATTGGCATACAATTCACATTTGAATTTAATAAAACAAGCATTAATTATTTGGATGTTACTCTGACAGGCATAAACAACAATCTTGTCAGTAGTAAGGTATACAGGAAACCCATCACTGGCAATACCCTCCTCCATGCCAAAAGCAACCATCCGAAAAGAGTCTTTAAGTCGGTCCTAAAAGGACAATTCATTAGACTCCGGAGGAATTGCTCAACGGATAAGGAATATGAAACTCAATCCTTAGAGCTGGAGCAGAGGTTCTGCGAAAGAGGCTACAAAAGAGACCAAGTCAGTCATCAAAGATTGAATATTGGGGCAAACCCTAGAAATATCTATCTTGAAGATAGAACCAAGGATAAAACTAAGGGATTTGAGGGTGTATCTTTTATTACCCAATATAGCAACCAATTCCACCGCATCTGTAATATTGTTAGAAAACATTTTAATATTCTAAAAGCAGATGATGGTTTGGTAGATACGGTTTCAAAAGGGTGTAGATATGCCTTCAGACGGGGTGTAAGCCTTAGCAACATACTTGCTCCTACACAGCTCAGAGCTAGGGATGAGGCAGGCTCATCCTGGATGACATTTAAAGGTACCTTTAAATGTAATTACACACAATGTACTGCCTGTGAATTTCTACAACAGGGAGTAGGCTTCAGAAGCTGTGTAACTGGAGAGAATTTTCAACATTTCTCTTGTCTGAATTGCAGAACAAGGTTCGCAATTTATTTACTTACCTGCATAGAATGCAATGTACAGTATACAGGACTCACAACCAGAGAGACCAGAGAAAGGATCAGGGAACACATTTCAAATATTAAAAATGGTAAATTAACTACACCTCTGGTCCAGCACTTTAAAAACTGTCATCAAACAAGTATTAAGTCATTAAGATGGACCATTATAGAACAGGTCAGAACGAACAAAAGAGGAGGTGACAGAGAGAGATTGCTGGAAAAAAGAGAGGTGTTTTGGATACACAGACTCAGGACCAGAGTCCCTGAAGGGCTAAACTCAGAATTTGACCTAATAAATTTTTGGGAATAATAATCCTGGTCCTGGGTCTGTGTTTCCATCCATTCTCTAGCTGTGATATGTGTAACTACAACATTATGTCTTCACATACCTGTTTAGTATAGATTTGAGAGAGAAAAATATCTATACATTAATAAATAATATCTTTTGTATATATATATAGGTATGTGTGCAATCTGTAGGCTTGTTAACATAGAATTAGGTCTTCACATTGTTGGTTCATATGTATTGGATAACAAAGTATTTATACATATTTATTGAATAAATCAGAAGGAGGAATTTGGAAAATTTACTATCTCCTTATAATTAACAAATGTTCTAACAAACATAGATGTGACTTTTAGTTTAGATTACTTCAGATTACTTTAGATTACATTATATCAGGGTTCACCTTTCAATAAGTATTAAGCATATTTTACTCTCATTCATGTTTAGTTGATTGTTTTAGTTTAAATTTCACATTTGATGTATATATTATAGATTCTTGATATAGGACAAATGTCTTCCTGTTATATCTAATTTGAGAAGGGCTGGATATAGCTTCACTCCAGGTATGGTTTTAATTAGCTTTTAACCAATCAGGTAACAGGAACCAGTTTATAGGACTGGTGCTCACCTGAGACTGCAGCTACGATTACGGCTTAATTGCCGAAACATGTCAGCAATCAGTCACTGAAGTGAAGCTATCTCCAACTGCTGCACAGCTTGTGAATCCTATACCCTTGTTGGGACAAAGAGTTTTTATTTGCAATAAAAGAAACTGGAACTTACCACCGGCTGTCTGTGCATCTCATTTTGATATTGTTGAAATTATGTCTCAGAGTAACACAGGCCACAAGCCACATGTAGAGTTTTCAGTAAATGGACACTATAAACATCACAATACTTTTAGCTCAAGAAAGCAGGTTCTGTGCCTACATCAGGCTAAAGTAAATTGTGTGACCATAGTGTCACTTAAAGAACACATTTTCTCCATCATTGACATGTACACATAACTATTGTATGAAACACATACCTGTATACTGAGCATATTAAAATCCCTCATATCAAAAATCACAATGTGCTCATGCATGTTATAGAGTTTGACATGAGAATCAGTATAGGCCCTAGCATGTATCAATGTACATTGTATGCCCACATGGACATATATATGACTGTACTAATCCCTCTCATCATTTGACTCCTCCACAGAACCTCCTGTCACGAGGATGCAAACAGGCATGCCACCACCTCCCCCACCACCACCAGTCACAGGCATGCAGCCACCACCACCAGTCACAGGCATGCAGCCACCACCGCCAGTCACAGGCATGCAGCCACCACCACCAGTCTTCAGGCAACCACATGGACATTATTCTCCCAGGCATGAGCAGGGTTGGATGGCTTCAGTTGAGGACCCGGAAGTGATGCCACCACCATTGACATATGACCCCTGGCAAGATTCCTGGCCAGAGGAATATTCTTCTTTTGGCTTTGAGGAGGAGCCAAGACAGCCACAAAGGGTCCATGTATTTACCCCCCCCCCCCACACACACACACCAACACATCTCAGGACAGTCATGGCTTTTACACACAGAGTATGTCACAAGAAGTGCCAACTGGACAGGCTGAGTGCTCACACACTGGTCATCAGTGGGACTATCAATCCACCCTGAGAGCTCCGCCATCCTCATCACTTGGGAGAGCTCCCCCATCCTCATCACTTGGGAGAGATCCACCATCCTCATCACTTGAGAGAGATCCACCATCTGCAGATGTAAATATAGCTGAAACTGTGTCACAAGCACCAGCAGATGCAGCTGACAATGTCCCACAAGAACCAGCAGATGCAGCTGACAATGTCCCTCAAGAACCAGCAGATGCAGCTGAAACTGTCCAACAAGCACCAGCAGATGCAGCTGAAACTGTCCAACAAGCACCAGCAGATGCATCTGAAACTGTGCAATAAGCACCAGCAGATGCAGCTGAACCTGCACCTAAAGCACCTAGAAGCCCTGCTGCTCAAGAGCCTGTGGATGCATTGTATTCTCCCCTGGGTGAGGAATACATTGCACTCCAGAGGAGGCTCATAACAAGCTCAGAGAGCAGACAAAGAGGCCAAGAGAGGTTCCACAGGAGCCAAGAGAGGTTCTTCAGGAGCCAAGAGAGGTTCCACAGGAGCCAAGAGAGGTTCTTCAGGAGCCAAGAGAGGTTACACAAACGTAGCATAGAGCTGCAGAGGGACATGGCAGCATCATTAAGTGGAGGTGTTCAAAACCAATCACAGATGATGTGAATTCTGTCTGATATACAGCAGATGCAGATGGACAATAGATGGCGAGAACAAAATCAACTCTTGGGTGTGTTGAGCACTTTACACACCAGCAGGACACTGCCTCCAGCCAATCATCTGTGGCCAGCACACCAACAGAAACATCAGAATCTTCTTAAACCAGGAGAACAAGGAAATCCACTATAGTCACCTCAGCTCCCTCATCCAAGAAGTCAAAAAAGAAATAAATATTCTTATAGTTCACCATAAATCTTGTCCTCTGTTATTTACCATATAATTGTCATCCACATCCATGTGAGGTGTGTTTTAGTACAGTAATATTGTTAAAACATATAATAAGACCTGTGTGGAAATGGCAAAAAAAAGGTCATATTATCATGTTTATGACATATTCATGTTCTATAAACCACATCAAATAGTTGTGTATGAAGGGTACATATAGTAATATTCACTTATAAAATGTAAAACAAGGTTTCTCACATACAATATAAATTGACACATGGTTAAATCTAAATAATAATGTATTTACAGAAGGTGTGAAAATAAGGTATAAACATCCATTTTGATTCTTATTAATGATAGTCAATAAATCATAGTGACCTAAACATGAATTAAACAAATGAGAAATTTACAGTAATTAGGGTGGTTAAGGGAAGGGGGTGGGATGTAGTAGTTTCACTTACATGCAGTGGAAAACCGCAGTATGTAATTCTGCAAGACATGATATATACACATGCAATGGTTGGTGAGGTACAGTCAAACATCATAATACATGTGAATGTTACGGTTTACTGTACTTATGAACAAGTAACTTACGGGTGAAGTCCCTCACTTCATTCCCCCTCAGTGTCCCCCTGTCCACATCCTCAGGTACAGGAACCAGCTGCTGATTTTGTTCTGGTTCCATGTCCCCCAATATACGTGTGTCCACAGCAATGTTATGTAGAATACAACATGCATTGACAATGGAACACACTTTCTTGGGGTTATACTGTAAAGCTTCGCCTGTCAAATCCAGACACCTGAATCTGGTTTTGAGTAGGCCAAAGCTCCTTTCTATCACATTTCTGGTCCGTATGTGGGAATCCTTGTACCTGAGTTGTGGCTCTGTAAGGGGGTGTACCAAGGGGGTTAACAGCCATGGTCTGCAGCCGTACCCTGCGTCACCTGTCATGTAACATATGTATTCTGATTACTACAAGTTCATCATGTGCTTAAAGGGACATAACATGGATTTAATTTAAAAGATATATTTTTCAAATAAATTAAATTGGTGCATTGTAAGCAATCTACTTTTATGCCAGGATTAGTCTAGACAAAATTCTATTTTCATGATTCAGATAGAACATTCCATTTTGAGAAAATGTCCTTTTAAGTGAAAAACTACTTATAGTATACTGTCCCTTTAAAGGGACATGAAACACACATTTCTTCTTTCATGAGTTAAAAAGAACCTGCAATTTTATTCAACTTTGTAATTTACTTCTATTATGTAATTTGCTCCATTCTCTTGATATCATTTGCTGACAAGCATATTAGATATGCTCATTAGCTGCTGATTGGTGGCTGCACATAGATGCCTCATATGATTGGCTCATCTATGTGCATTGCTATTTCCTAAACAAAGGATATCTAAAGAATAAATCAAATGAGATAATAGAAGTAAATTGTAATGTTGCTTAACATTGTATTCTCTATCTGAAACATGATAAAATTATTTTGTGTTTAGTGTCCCTTTAGTAGAACTATACAGACAGAATGAAGGTAGTGCATACTCACCAAGCAGCCAACCTCCCGAGAGTGTGCCAGATTCGAAAAGCTGGAATAAGGAGGTCTGGCGCAGGATGTAGGAATCATGTGCACTACCTGGAAAGCCTGCATACACATGTGTGAATTTCAGAGTGGTATCGCAGACTATCTGGCAATTCAAGGAGTAAAACCCTTTCCTGTTAATATAGAGGAATGGCTCCTCATGTGGGGCCACACTATACGCACATGTGTGCAATCTATTGCCCCCATGACATTGGGAATACCCCCCAGTCGATAGAAGCCTTGTTTAAGACTGTTCCATTTCAGGGGGGTACGGGGGAAATGAATGTATCGCTGTGTCTGGTTATCTAGAGCAGTCAAAACCTCCCCTAGAATCCTGGAGAAGGTGGACTGCGCTAGGCCAGACACAAGGCCCTCTGTTGACTGGAATGAGCCAGATGCCAGGAAGTGTACAAGACACAACAGCTTCTGCATACCAGTCAGAGTTCGGTTCCTATTCGCTTGAGGGTCAATATCATCCTTCAAGACCTCATATAGGTCAATGAGGCTTGCAGAAGTCAAGCGATACTTTTCCCTGACCTCCCCTTCTGTCATCCCAAACAGGGTGACCCTAACCCTGTGTATCCTTGGTGCCCTTGCTCTTCCCCTCTGCTGATGCCGACGTCTTATAGACCCTGCTGGCCTATGACAGCAACAACAGCAGCAGGTGCAGCACCAGGAACAGGGACAACAGCATGAGGAGCAGGGACAGCAGCAGCAGGAGCAGGGACGGCTACAGCAGCATGACCAGGGACCTCAGCAGCAACTACATCCTCCACAACAGGGGCTTGTAGGGCTTCCCCTTCCCCACCCCTTGTGCCCCACGATGCTGTCTCTGTATGTATTGAAGATAATGCAGAGGAAACATGGTGGCTAATGAGGGTGTGCATTGCCAGGTGTTTTAAGGCTGCAGGTGAGAGGTTGTGCTGTTTGTGATTGGTTTGACACACTTGCAGGGGCAGGAATTATGAATGCTTAGAAGAGGTTTAACTGTTTGAGATTTGCTGCTGATATGTATGTGATTGCGCATGCGTTTGTTAGGCCTTCAGGGAGTTACGTTGGTTTTTTAGTCAGTGCAAGGGTTGCTGTGCCTGCAATTTGTGGCGAGATGAAAATGGAGTAGATTTTCTGAATTCTGCGTGCGTAAGTCCTTACGTTGTATATTGGATACCAAATTGTGCGTCTTTTCTATGTTAGTGTATGGGTAAAAAAACTACGTCCGATGGGTGAAATATACACGTAAAATCTGGCTTCGCCGGCTTTTGAAGGTGACTCTGCATATCGGATTGGGCCCCAGGAGTTTTCTTTGAAATCTAGCAGAATCATGTTGAAATCCCACAAGATCAGTATAAAGCAAAAAATGAACTCAGCACTGAATATTATACTGATTGGCTGTTTTGTTACCATACAGTTTGAAAATAAACAAAGTAACAGTATTGTAACTGCTCAGAGAGAGAATTTCTATATATAAAAAAACATCCATTGTGCATCAGCAATTGACAGTTCATGGAGACCTCAACAATGTGTATAGTTACGCATTCACTGATACTGTAATATATCATGTTCATTAAGCACCATACATCTTATCAAATAAAAGGAATAAATAGTATATTGTCTTATGGTCATATTGTCATTAAAAAATATCATGTGATAAAGCAGTAGTTTTGATTCAACACTAGTAAAAAACGATGCACAAATTCTATCATTAATGACCTGTATTAAATATGTACCCAGACCAAAAGATATTCTGAAATACAAAAATAGTGTTATAACAGCAACTCGACAGGTATCTAGCACTTGTACTGCAATTAAACAATAATATTTCTGCACTACTCTTGCTGCTATATAGAAACCCCACCATCTCTTAGTATGGGTAACAATGGTACAGTTGTTACAGTCTGCGTTTATGTAAAGCAGAAAATACATTTTCTGTCTGCCTGTTAAGCAAAGGGGCTGCAGAACGAGAGATCTGGTCTATTATGGGTATCTTGCTGACACATGTCTAACTGATGTGAGCTGATCCTCCATTAAATGCCCAAGCCTATTTTGGTCCCAGACTCCCAGTCCAGTCCTGGTGACCCTGTACTAATTCAAACTATATCTGTAACGTTATATAACAATTTAATTTACAGTTTCACACAAAACTGTAACCTTGTGTATACAATGAATATTAAGTCTGCATTTTTTTTTATATTTTGTTGTGATTCAAAAAGTTGTATGATGCAATTGTAACATTGCAGTTGTTTATGTAAACTTTCTATGCAGAATACCGCAGAATTACAATTTACAGAATAGATCAAATTCAATGGGCAATAACCTTTTTCAAATGACAAAAATAAGGTAAAAAAACAATTTAACATAGTCCAACGGTTAAAATCTCTTATTGGGAACACGTTAAAGGGGGAAAAAAAAACTTTATTATTTAAACAAGCAAATCGTGCCATTAAGGGGGGGGGGGGAATCACTTTTGTGAACAGTACACTCAATAGCTGAATTGGGAAAATATTATTCTCCTTTATACACACCCCATTTTATACTATTAGATGACATATGGTTGCATATGTATCAAGGTCTGGCGGACCTGATCCGACACTGCGGATCAGGTCCGACAGACCTCGCTGAATACGGCGAGCAATACGCTCGTCGTATTCAGCATTGCACCAGCAGCTCACAAGAGCTGCTGGTGCAACGCCGCCCCCTGCAGACTCGCGGCCAATAGGCCGCCAGCAGGGGGGTGTCAATCCACCCGATCGTACTCGATCACGTTGTTTTGTGGCGATGTCTGTCTGCCTGCTCAGAGCAGGTGGACAGGTTATGGAGCAGTGGTCCTTGTGACCGCTGCTTCATAACTGCAGGCTCGCCAGAAACACGGGGCATCAAGCTCCATTCTGTTCCGATCAGCCAATAGAATGCGAGCTCAATCTGATTGGCTGATCGGATCAGCCAATCGGATTGAACTTGATTCTGATTGGCTGATTCCATCAGATTAGGGGTTAATAAGTGTAGGCAGGTGGAGACGACGTTGAGGGGGCAGATTAGGGGTTAATAAATATAATATAGGGGTCGGCGGTGTTAGGGGCAGCAGATTAGGGGTACATAGCTATAACGTAGGTGGCGGTCGGCAGATTAGGGGTTAAATATTGTAGGTAGCTGGCGGCGACGTTGTGGGGGGCAGGTTAGGGGTTAATAAATATAATATAGGGGTCTGCGGTGTTAGGGGCAGCAGATTAGGGGTACATAAGTATAACATAGGTGGCGGTCGGCAGATTAGGGGTTAAAAAAATTGAATTGAGTGGCGGCGATGTGGGGGGACCTCGGTTTAGGGGTACATAGGTAGTTTATGGGTGTTAGTGTACTTTAGAGCACAGTAGTTAAGAGCTTTATAAACCGGCGTTAGCCCAGAAAGCTCTTAACTACTGACTTTTTTTTGCGGCTGGAGTTTTGTCGTTAGAATTCTAACGCTCACTTCAGACACGACTCTAAATACTGGAGTTAGAAAGATCCCATTGAAAAGATAGGATACGCAATTGACGTAAGGGGATCTGCGGTATGGAAAAGTCGCTGCTGAAAAGTGAGCGTTAGACCCTTTCCTGACTGACTCCAAATACCGGCGGTAGCCTAAAACCAGCGTTAGGAGCCTCTAACGCTGGTTTTGACGGCTACCGCCAAACTCTAAATCTAGGCCTTAGTTTCCTATATAATGAATCTGTACCATCATAAATAGGTGAACACGACAATCTATAAGAGACAAGAGCACTCAGATGCTTTTCACAAACCAACATGGACATGTTTATTTTCTGATACACTGGAATAATGCTGGTAAAGGTCTTGGGTAGCTTTTTTAATTTTGTAGGGTTAAAAGGACACAAAATACTAAAACAATTTTAAAGCAAAATGTTTCATTATTTATTTTGCCCCTTTTATCCAGAATTTAACTTTGATAATTGTAGGTTTTCAAATTAATAGAATTGAAAATGCACACTGCAGAGTTCACAAGCCTAACTTTCCCACTTTTCTGTCCCTAATTGGTCTCAGTGGATGCGATAAGATAATGTAAAAACATGCAAGTTATGCTAGCAAAATTGCAATATCTGTTTCTAATCTAGTAACAAGTCTGGATTGGTTCCTCTAAAGTGGTGGGGGAGTTTGGCCAATGAAAAACAATGGCAGCAAACATATGTGAATGTATTTAAAGGGACAGTCTAGTCAAAAATAAACTTTCGTGATTCAGAAACGGGCATGTAATTATAAACTACTTTCCAATTTACTTTTATCATCAATTTTGCTTTGTTCTCTTGGTATTCTTAGTTTAAAGCTAAACCTAGGTAGGCTCATATGCTAATTTCTTAGCTCTTGAAGGCTACCTCTTATCTGAATTCATTTTGACAGTTTTTCACAACTAGAGGGCGTTAGTCCACGTGTTCCATATAGATAACATTGTGCTCACGCCTGTTGAGTTACCTAGGAGTCAGCACTGATTGGCTAAAATGCAAGTCTGTCAAAAGAACTGAAATAAGGGGGCAGTCTGCAGAGGCTGAGATACAAGGTAATCACAGAGGTAAAAAGTGTATTAATATAAGTGTTGGTTATACAAAACTGGGGAATGGGTAATAAAGGGATTATCTATATTTTTAAACAATAAAAATTCTGGTTTAGACTGTCCCTTTAAATCACTTTACACTCAGCTGGTATATTAATGTATTGCAGGACTACAGTAAAGTCGTTAAACTACATGTCCCTTTAATACCGTTATTGGAGCTGAGATATCCTGCAGATATTTGCACTTAGAAGATCATCATTTTGCACAATATTAAATAGCACAGGTTAGGTTTAGATTTTTTTGTAGGGTAAACTCCTTTACTGTCAGAGAGGGTTGGAAAAAATTAAAGGGACATGAAACCCCATTTTTTTTTTTTTTTGCAATAACAAGTATAAAAATCACTGAAACAGTAAAATTATACTAAATTTATATTAAAACTTTCAAAAATTCTCTCCTTTATAGAGAGTGCGCTAAAGAAGCTGCTATTAAACTCAAAATATAATAATGCAATTTTATTTTACAAAAAATACCCTAACCACTGGTGGTACAAATAAAAGTTCAAAATTCTTAAATCTTATATTATCCTTAGTTTTTGTTAAAAAGTCCTCCAGGGGGGGCGTGGCTAGGCAGCAGCCATAACAGGTCGCAAAACATGAAGCTCCCTGTCTGTTTTTCCTAAATCACAATTTTTCATAGAATATCTGCTTCATACTATCACACAGCTGAGTGCTACAGCCTTGTGAGCTCTTGCTAATCGATATGATATAGATATTATTATACTGCACCAACAGGTTCCTGATCTAGCCCGCTGCAGCCTGCAACTCGATTCCCGGCACTCCACCCTAGATCCGCCGGACAAAGCAACATAAGAGCTGCGACTGCCGCGCATTAGCCAGGGGTCCCTACTGTATCAAACGTCCCATCATGGAGGACGCTCATTTACTTATGCAAACCATTCTTAAGAATCTGGAAACCAAGATGGACGACATATTTGACAATCTGTCGGCACTTTGCAGATCAATGGTCAGCAGCAGCAACAGATTGCACGAGGTCCAGACCCTTCCAGCTGACAGGGACCCAGCGCAGTTTATACATGACCCGATGAGAACAGACCCTCATCCACCAGAATCAGTCACAGAGAGACACGGCGAGACCCCTGGGATGCATCCACCCACAACCTCTGAAGCCCCCGTGTCACACTTACAGCCTGTATATCTACATCCTAGGGGGACACGGAGTGTGGCTTTGGCTTGCGGAGAAGTCAACGATCACCTGGGAGAGGGCCAGGAAATTATCACTATGACCTCAAGGCCCGCAATCATACCCAATCACCGCATTAATCCTGACAGAGAGGAGAGAAACTTATGATCGGTAAACCACAGGACTTTAGACCATCTAACCCAAACGGCAGCTGACAACGTAGCTATCAAATGCCGCACAACCCCCCGGTCTATGCCTGCACAACTACTGACACCCCCGGTCACTACTGCGGTCAATACATATATGCTTAAACATAGCTTCTCTGACCGGAAGATTTTGCTGTTGCCATCCCGTATAATACACAATGCATCCAACCTTGAACTATGTGAAACAACGGGATCCGTCAAGCAGAAATTTAACATCCCTCCATGAGCTCAAATGTTAAGAGACATACCCGTGATCCTTATAAAAATTGGAGTTGGGTAATAAACTGAGACATCTCCCTGTATTGGCTAAACCGCATGGTTGACTGTCTGAGGGATTTCATACTGCCTAGTTTACTACGACTTTTAAATTTAGAGATGTGTGCAGTTATAAGTTTTTTTGTGTGTTCTGTTTATTCATCTCAACTCCTGTTTGTGTGCACGTTAAACACTTTTGGGTTCCTATATATTTACTCAGTTGAGATCAAGTATTAGACATGTCATAGATAGAGCCTCTATATCTTCTATACACCATGTATTTCTGCTTAGCTGAATATTTATACCTATGACGTTTCAGGATCTATGTTTTAGAGTTCTAAAGTTTATTTCATACTGGCACAATATACTATGCATCCTAAATCACACTGTGTAATGAGATTGCTGAACAGGTATACAATTTGACCTTACATATTGCCAGCTATAGGCAAACAGCTTCTCATTTTTCCTGTTTATATCAGGAGGATGACTTGAGACCTAGAAGTAATTTACTATGCTGTGTTTAAAGGAGGGTACTTCTCATTTTCAAATTTTACAGCTCCTATGGTGGCACTTGGTTGAGTCTTCATACATCCATTCTCAGGGTTACCCACAAATAGATGACAAGTCACTCTTAACTTGCCTTATGTTTCTATTTGCTCAAACACACCATGATTCTATTACTGGAAGGTACAGCCTAACATGACTTATGTGCACATGTGGGACTTAGTAGCAGTCTAACCATATGTTAATGTTAAAACAGTCGCAATCCCACCAGCAGCAAGTAAAGGGATATTCCCCTCATAGTTTAGAGATTCCCCTTTATTGATCCTTAGGCTCTATACTTCCCTCAACTAGTTATGTACTTATTTTGAAGGCTAATAGCAAGTTACCAGCAGGAGATGTTTATTCAGAGCTTTTAATGCAAGATCTTCATTTTATAGCAGATTAGCCCTTAAATGACGAGTCATGACTCTGAGAGATGGGGAACATTTCGTTAGCTATTAAACCTCACTAATACTCGCATACATTATTTACTATATTTAGTATTATTCCCTCACAACCCATTATCTTTGCATGCTTCATATATTCCTCTGTGCTACCGTACCTATGGGACTGTGTTAAAAGATTTATATTGTACCTACTATTAGTTCCTGCTACAGTGCAGGAGGTCCCTTTGAGCTGACACCACAATATGAAAATCTGTTTTGTCAACGAGTACATGGTGTCCTTATATTTATTCCAGGATTACTACTACTATCAGTTGAACCCTAGTCTGAAACATTATATTACTTTATATTCATATGTTATGGCTTGTTTTGACTCTTCTAAATACTGCTCTATATAATTCTACTCTGTGTTCTGGGAACCCTAGGTCGTTCTGTTTGTTCATTTCTACGGTTATCTTGATGCATTTGGGCCTCTTGTGAATTATGCATGTGAATGACTGATAACCATGTTTCTCAAAGAACGCTAGCACATGCTTGATAATTATAGATTATGAGTAGTTAGTCTTATCTATGTTTAACTAATGTTTGTATGCTTAATAGGTACCTTCCTAGAGATTCGGTTATTGCTGAATATGTATGCCACTACCTGTTTACCAGTCTTTGCAATTCCACCATAGCTGAGAACAAAAAATATTTAGTTATACACCAACAGGTTTCCCTCTCCTGCTCCTTATATGCCAAACAAATATCCAGAGTACTTACCAGGTTCATCTCCTCCCTCTTTATATCTGCTACATTTCATGTAGAGAAATCCGTTATAGCTCCGCGGCCCCCCCCCCCTATACTGGGTCCTATACCCATTTCTCTTTAACCCAAGCGGCTCTTGCCCGCTATAATCTTTTCCCTCTCTCACAATATGCTTGTTAGTTATATCCCTTCCTCGACATAGATCTCTTGAATAACCCAAAAATCCCAGCCATCTGTTTTATAAACGTTTTCCTACCACAAATAGACTAGCTGATCTCTCACTATGTTATTACTCTGTAGTCACTTCAGTTTATAGGGAATGGTCTTCTTGACCTATCCCTTCACGAAACAGGGATATAACTTCGCCAACTTATATTCATAATACCCCTCATAACACTAAAAAGAGACCCCATATTCACTCCTGAGTGATTCCACCAGCAAATGAAGAACGATGTATGTGTAAAGTTCAAGATAATATTTTTTACACCACTGTCTAAGACTTACTGTTCACCTTTTTATGTCTGTAATCTCTACGCGCATACCCATGTGGAATTGTATCACTTTATTGTCCCTTGTTTGTCTCAATAAAAAATATTTAAAAAAAAAAAAAAAAAAGTCCTCCAGGATTAAAAGTCTAAAAATTATTCATATAGGTTTCCTGAATGTGGCACTAGATTCTGAGCTGTGACTTACTCACAAGAGTTCCGGTAACGGAAATGACGTACTACAATTTTCCTCTGTTACAAACTTTCCACTCGGTCTGCCACTTTTGTCTCACATTACCCCCTCTGGAAACTGCAAATTTACAAATTGTTGCAAACGCTGTCTTAAAAGACAAAACGACTTCAACCGTTTCGCCATTTTTTTCTTTCATGGTTGAGATAGAACATACAATTTTAAACAACATTCCAATGTATTTCTAGGTTCAAATTTGCTTACTACTCTTGATATCCTACGTTGAAGGAGCAGTAATGCAAAACTGGGAACTAGCTTAACACATCAGGTGAGCCAATGACAAGAGGAATATATGTGCAGCCTACAATCAGCAGCTAGATCCAAGTGCATTTTTTCCCCAAGGAATGCTTTCAACAAACGATAACAAAAGAAAACCAAGCATATTAGATAATAGAAGTAAAATGGAAATATGTTTAAAATGTCATGCTCTATCTCATTCATGAAAGTTTAATTTTGACTTTACTGTCCCTTTAATGACTAGATCATATACAACGCCCTCTAATGTAGCCGATATAAAAAAAAAAAAATATATAGTGAAACTAGATAGTGGTTCAATTTTAGCAGCCTGATTAAACTCACAGCTGTGGACATCTGGAGGGGTCGATTCCTACTCAAAGTTTGCTTTTTATATTCAAGCTTAAACACCCACTTGAGTTACTCTTTTGATGCCATTGAGTGAGTAAATGATGTGTTGGTCATGTGTACAGTAAGCTACTGCCTAATGCTGCTCATGTTGCCACTAATATTATTTATCTCATTTTTTTTTATTGTAAGCTCTTTTGATCAGGTGCGCTTTTCCTACTATATTGCTTTGATTAGTCTCTTTTTAGTTTACCATGAATCGGTGTCATTGTCTCATCATATACCCAGATGTATAAACTTTAATTATTATCATCATTATTATTATTATTGTTATTGTTGTTATTATTATTAATAATAATATAAAATAACAATAATTGCTTCCTCCCTATAAAAATACAGATTTGTCCCAGATTTGTCCCATATTCACACAACAATTTTTATTTTGTAAAAACTTGCAACTTAAGGCTCACAAAATAATACTAGTTCCTCCAGGGGCCTAGGAGTTTCCCTAGCCACTATATCCTATTTACCATTGTTATACTGTACTATACCAATCAAACCCTTCCAATGATGCAATAAAAATGTAATTCTGATCCAGTCCCCCTACAATAATTCATTTCTCACTATTTGTGTACTGTAATATGGCCTGATCTCAATCACCACAATTAACCCTTAGGCCTTCATGATCAAAACATCCTCAGATCCACAAGAAATTGCCTCGCCAGTTATGCAATCCATGGGTCGGGCGATATTTTAAAAGTAAGTGAGCTCTCTCTCAAAGAGTGCTGATGTGCCTTCCATAGGAAATAATTTATTCAAAATATGTTTAGACAAATAGTGCGTTCACTAAAACAATAAATGGTTTCTTTGTGGTAACAGTTCCAATAATTAATTAGTAAATTAGGTTTCACTGTATAATCATTAGATTTCTCATAATGGAAAATCTCACTACTGAAACCTGCGGAGACAGATATTGATGAAAATTTGCATCCAAGATGAAGGACAGTGCCGATGTTTACCCAAAAAATATAGGTTGCTCCAATGGAATGCCCATGAAACTCCCTTAAAACGCCTATATATACATTATGTCATGATCTCCATTGTTAATAAAGAGAAATAATCCTTACTATTAAACCTATAAGAGCTGTGGGTATATTATACATATGTATATACAATGTTTTATTTATATGTATTTTAATGCAGAATGCTATAATATGTATTTTAAGTCTTGTCGAGATTTTAAAAATCATGTTTTTTGCTTTTGATGTGTTTTTTTTTTTTCTTTTTTAGGAAGAAGATATTATGCTTTTGGGGTGTTAATAATCGATAGAAGACGGTAGCCGCAGATTTCTAGTTTTACAAAAGTGCATTTTTTAAACCTTCCACTGTGTAAAACTTGTGTTGGAATTAACAGTTTCTTTAATATTCTTTTTTTATTGGAGATATAAGTTCTCAATGTTCTCAACGTGTTATAATATTGTGACCACACTATAACAAACGTTTATTAATATGGAAAGCATTTGTTACAGTGCAAATTCAATATTTTAAGTATAACATGTTCAGAACAGTGAGAACTTATACAATAAAATTCATACACATGTTATGTAACAAAAAGGGTTGAGTTTCTGCTGACACATGTAAATTATATTGCATTCTTAATACATTCTAAAGCACTGGTTTTATATTGCATTCATTACATTCTAAAGCACTGGTTTTATATTGCATTCAATACATTCTAAAGCACTGGTTTTATATTGCATTCAATACATTCTAAAGCACTGGTTTTATATTGCATTCAATACATTCTAAAGCACTGTTTTTATATTGCATTCAATACATTCTAAAGCACTGGTTTTATATTGCATTCAATACATTCTAAAGCACTGGTTTTATATTGCATTCAATACATTCTAAAGCACTGGTTTTATATTGCATTCAATACATTCTAAAGCACTGGTTTTATGTTGCATTCAGTACATTCTAAAGCACTGGTTTTATATTGCATTCAATACATTCTAAAGCACTGGTTTTATATTGCATTCAATACATTCTAAAGCACTGGTTTTATATTGCATTCAATACATTCTAAAGCGCTGGTTTTATATTGCATTCAGTACATTCTAAAGCACTGGTTTTATATTGCATTGAATACATTCTAAAGCATTGGTTTTATATTGTATTCAGTACATTCTAAAGCACTGGTTTTATATTGCATTCAATACATTCTAAAGCACTGGCCTCCTCAACAGTATTACCTTGGGTGAGAGCAGGTAAAATAACCATGTTTACTAATAAGCTGATTGTTTCACCTGTACCCTAGTTCAGCTATCCTCAAAATGTGTTAGAGAGGCCGGAGGACAGGTTTTAAAACCAGTGGTCTAAAAGGATAATTTACATTACACCTTCGATGTAGGTGGTGATGCTACTTTTCAAATTGAGCCAGTATCAGAAAAACATTGCCTCCCACAGAGATGTGTAATAAAATGCCTCTCAGAGATATTGCCTTCAAACACTGATTTCAATCCTTTTTATCATTTTACTGGCAATCTGGATTGCACAGCAAATCCCTTTTTAAAGTGTGAACCAAAAGAATGGGCAGACAAATAAGGGTTAACTTTTTTTATTATATTAGAATTTTTTAATCTTCTTTTTTTTTGGGTGGCTAGGTTTTAGTAGGGGTATTAGTTGTTAGGTGAAATTTGTGGTTGTGTTAGGGTTATGAATGATGGAAATCAAACTGAGAAAGGGGGTGTTTTAGATGATTATTTTATGGTTGGGAAATACATGCATAATGAGTCTCCAGTGGGAAGATCCTGAAAATAAGAGATCAGGATTCAGGATTGTGAATGGGTGGGCTAAAAGTAGAAGATGTGTCTGTCCATGCATCATTAATATCATCATTATTATTACCATTGGCATTATTATTTGCTTTATTGTACATTAATAAATGATCATTGTAATGTAAAATACAATTCCAAAGAGCTTGCAATCTAAAGTGGGCTTACAATTTTAAATATTAGACCCATTTAATTCAAAATATAAGGCTACTTATATAATGTATCAAAAAAATAAAAATATACAACACTGTGTTATGCACTGTGACAATTCTATAGTGTAGATTATTATTATTATTATTATTATTATTATTATTATTATCGGTTATTTGTAGAGCGCCAACAGATGTAGATAATAAATATGCAGGCTGTATCAAAACGGAATTTGATAGATGAGAGCTACAATAGCTCTAAGGTAAGCACTCAATAAAGGAATCAGTCGCCTCGGTATTTCAGGGGATTCCAATTTATTAAAATATGAAAGTACAAATTTAAAAAAGAAATAAAAAAAATCTTAAAATACTAAAAATTGTATCAAACAGTCCAAACAGTTACTCTGGGGTTAACAGTCTATAAGCATTCAGTAATGCTCAACACTGTGATTGTGGTCCTAGTACCTGGAATGCAATTAATCTTTTGCACTGGGTAATTATGGGCATTGAAGCCTGGCTAAAAGTGAGCCCCACCTCATGACTAGAGACCGCTGTTTGGTGTTAGTCCGATGACTGTTTCACCATTATGGGTTTTTTTCAGGATGACAGTTCACTCCAGACTCTTTCATTTTAAACCCCTTCCTTGGATCCGATTGGTATACCCAGATGAGTGTACCTAAAATTTATAGCAGCAATTAATATTGTATGTATGGTAAAGTCTTTATACTGATTTTTTTTTTCAAAAAACCTTACACACTCATTAAATATTTTGTATATAAACCAGGCAAGTATATTATATAGACAGAAGTGGAAATAATCACATGCTGCACAATAATTTAAAATCTATATTGTGTTAAATCCATGTTTTTATTATATGAAAGATTTGATATTAGGTTTAATAATTTCTACTTTATTTCTTCAAATAACAAATAAAATATATTATATAGATTTTAAACCTTTTAACCGAAAAGGAAAGTAAATATATTCACCTTGGGATTTAGACTTAAAGGGACACTGAACCCAAATATTTTCTTTCGTGATTCAGATAGAGCATGCAATTTTAAGCAACTTTCTAATTTACTCCTATTATAATTTTTTCTTCATTCTCTTGCTATCTTTATTTAAAAAGCAAGAATGTAAGTTTAGATGCCGGTCCATTTTTGGGTTGTTCTTGCTGATTGGTGGATAAATTCACCCAACAATAAACAAGTGCTGTCCATGGTACTGAACCAAACAATTAGCTTAGATGCCTTCTTTTTCAAATAAAGATAGCAAGAGAATGCAGAAAAATTGATAATAGGAGTAAATTAGAAAGTTGCTTAAAATTGCATGCTCTATCTGAATCACGAAAGAAAGAAAAATTGGGTTCAGTGTCCATTTGAGGTCATCAGACCCCAGGTTAAAAATAAAACCATTAAGCCATACGGCTTCAGCTATAAGGCTTAATTTACATAATCATTAAATTATTTTTACATATTTCCAATTTAGTAATTGAAATAAAGAAACATAAAAACATATCGATATTTTTCAAACATACTTTTATATTTTCTTATTAAGAAAAACTAAAAGGCAATAAAAAATGTTATATTATTATAATTAATTTTTCAAAAACCTATAACTGTAATTAACCCCTCAGTGGCTCGAACATGAATTACTCAAATATCATATTGATTCCATATTAATTCCTTAATTCCCTACTTTACCTACCTTCGCCGGCCCAATACGCCCGCCTAAGCTCGCCTACCATCGCCGCCGCGGACCTGAATACTTTCGCCAAAGTTATCAAAAAAGCTGTCAAAAAGCCAAGCACCAATTATGGGGCGATGAGCAGCGGACTGTAATAGTTATCACTCATCCGATCTCGCTGCTCTTCGGCTTTTTGACAGCTTTATTGTTAAGCTGTCACTAAGCACCCACACTAACTACACTGTTCTACCCCCTATACCGGCGCCCCCGGAGCCCCCCACAACTAATAAAGTTAGTAACCCCTAAACCGCCGCTCCTTGACCCCGCCGCAACTCTTATAAATGTATTAACCCCTAAACCCCCGCTCCTGGACACCGCCGCCACCTACATTATACTTAGTAACCCCTATCCTGCCCCCCCATACCGCCACCACCTATAATAAATGTATTAACCCCTATCCTACGGAACTCTTATTAAATTAATTATTCCTATTTAAAACTAAATACTTACCTTTAAAATAAACCCTAATATAGCTACAATATAAATAATAATTTTATTGTAGCTATCTTAGGATTTATTTTTATTTTACAGGCAACTTTCAATTTATTTTAACTAGGTACAATAGCTATTAAATAGTTATTAACTATCTAATAGCTATCTAGTTAAAATAAAGACAAATTTACCTGTAAAATAAAAGGGCATTTTACAGGGCATGCCCCCAAAGAAAACAGCTCTTTTGCCTGTAAAATAAAAATACAACCCCCCAACATTAAAACCCACCACCCACATACCCCTACTCTAACCAAAACCCCCATTAAATAAACCTAACACTACCCCCCTGAAGATCATCCTACCTTTAGCCGTCTTCAGCCAGCCAACCAACGATGGAACCGAGGAGGAGATCCGGAGCGGCAGAAGTCATCATCCAAGGGGCACTGAAGAAGTCTTCCATCCGATTGAAGTCTTCATCCAAGCTGCGTCTTCAATCTTCATCCATCCGGAGAGGAGTGGAGCCATCTTCCGACGCGGAGCCATCCTCTTCTTCCCGACGACTAACGACGAATGAAGGTTCCTTTAAGGGTCGTCATCCAAGATGGCGTCCCTTCAATTCTGATTGGCTGATAGGATTCTATCAGCCAATCGGAATTAAGGTAGGAAAAATCTGATTGGCTGATTGAATCAGCCAATCAGATTGAAGTTCAATCCGATTGGCTGATACAATCAGCCAATCAGTTTGAGCTTGCATTCTATTAAAAATTGTTTTTTGTAACACTCTCTGTTGTTCTTCATTAATGAGCCCTCTCATGTATACAATATATGTCATACTGTTATTGGGGTAATTAATAATGTGATACATTCACTACCATTTATTTTCAAAAATATATAGTTATTGTCAAGGCACTAGCATATCAGTTTATAAATATTTTCTCGTATGGAGGCTCTACAATAAACAGAGGCAGTTCCCATTTATATAAGTCTTTAACTAGTTGCTTATGGTAGAATATGCTACTCAAATTATATATATATGTTTAGCCTAGGCGTTTATAAATTACTGAGATTTGTATATTCCTTTATATGCCATATTGATATTTAAAGTGTTAACGTTGCAATCTCCCCCAATGAAATGCTTATTATTCTCAGTCTGTCTTTATTTCAATATGGTGATATTCTAGGTCTGTCCCTTTAATAATTAGTACCTGGAGCCCTCACACCTGATGACAAGGGTGTGTTTAAATAGACATGCTGGTGTGGAGTAAATTATGTCCATGAATAAGGCGAATATCTGCTGAAACGCGTAGGACGATTCCTTTATCTGTTCCAGGTTGCTGGGACATTCTGTATGTTTTACCTTTTTTTTTATATGTTTTTTTGCACGGTTTTCCAAATAAATTTCTGATTGATTATACGCCTGGGAGGTTTGCTGGATTTCTTTTTTGATATTGTTGCCGTCTAAACAACCAGCTTAAACCTCAGTGTTTTCTAGGACAAAGGCTTGTAGTACCCGGCTTACTGACCGGCTGATGACGTCATCGTAAGACGCCGGAGTGTGTCAACAGGCATTCACAGAGGTGGAGGCTCTCACGGAGTTTGGGACTTACCTGATCAAAAGATTCAGCAACGGCAGTCAAAGGTGCTTCGTACCGGCCCGGGGACCCACAGAGTGGTGAACGATCCGGAGGCTGAATAGGCTGCTTGGTATCCGCTTGAATTTACTTGCGTTGGTGAGTCTTCACAATACCACTTTAAATACTCTAAGGATTGATGCTGCTGGGTATATATACTATATAAGTCTGGAGCTGTCTAAAGGGGGATTTCTTGTGATTTATCTACTTGCATTCTATTGGCTGTTCTGATCAGCTGGTAACTTTTTAATGTAGAGTAGGGTAGGGCATTTTTTTATTTTAGGGGGCTTTGTTATTTTATTAGGGGGCTTAGATTAGGTGTAAGTAGCTTAAAATTGTTGTAATATTTTTTAAATGTTTGTAACTTATTTTTTTTTATTTTTTGTAACTTAGCTTTTTTTTATTTTTTGTACTTTAGTTAGTTTATTTAATTGTATTTAATTGTAGTTATTTGTAGGTAATTTATTTAATTAATTTAATGATAGTGTAGTGTTAGGTTTAATTGTAACTTAGGTTATAATTTATTTTACAGGTAATTTTATATTTCTTTTAGCTAGGTAGTTATTAAATAGATATTAACTATTTAATAACTATTCTAACTAGCTAAAATAAATACAAAGTTACCTGTAAAATTAATATAAATCCTAAAATAGCTACAATGTAATTATTAATTACATTGTAGCTAGCTTAGGGTTTATTTTACAGGTAAGTATTTAGTTTTAAATAGGAATAATTTATTAAAGTATAGTGTAGTGTTAGGTGTAATTGTAACTTAGGTTAGTTTTTATTTTACAGGTAAATTTGTCTTTATTTTAACTAGATAGCTATTAAATAGTTAATAACTATTTAATAGCTATTGCACCTAGTTAAAATAAATTGAAAGTTGCCTGTAAAATAAAAATAAATCCTAAGATAGCTACAATATAATTATTATTTATATTGTAGCTATATTAGGGTTTATTTTAAAGGTAAGTATTTCGTTTTAAATAGGAATAATTAATTTAATAAGAGTTAAATTTATTTAGATGTATTTAATTAATATTTAAGTTAGGGGGGTGTTAGGGTTAGTGTTAGACTTAGGTTTAGGGGTTAATAATTTTATTACAGTGGTGGCGGTGTAGGGGGGGCAGGATAGGGGTTAATAAATTTATTATAGGTGGCAACGGTGTAGGGGGGCAGATTAGGGGTTAATAAGTATAATATAGGTTGTGGCGGGGTCCGGGAGCGGCGGTTTAGGGGTTAAACTATTTATTTAGGTGCGGCGAGGTCCGGGATCCGCAGGATAGGGGTTAATAACTTAATTATAGGTGGCAGCGGTATAGGGGGGCAGGATAGGGGTTACTAGGTATAATGTAGGTGGCGGCGGTGTCCGGGAGCGGCGGTTTAGGGGTTAATAACTTTATTTAGTTGCGGGGGGCTCTGGGGGCACCGGTATAGGGGGTAATACATTTATTTAGTTGTGGCGGTGTAGTGGGGTGCAGATTAGGGGTGTTTAGACTCAGGGTACATGTTAGGGTGTTAGGTGTAGACAGCTCCCATAGGAATCAATGGGATATCTGGCAGCAGCGAACATGAACTTTCGCTATGGTCAGACTCCCATTGATTCCTATGGGATCCGCTGCCTCCAGGGTTTGAAAACCAGGGCCGGAAAAGTGCCGAGTGTACCTGCTAGTTTTTTGATAACTCCCAAAAGTAGTCAGATAGTGCCGAATTTGTGTGCGGAACATCTGGAGTGACGTAAGAATCGATCTGTGTCGGACTGAGTCCGGCGGATCGAAGCTTACATCACTAAATTCTACTTTTGCAGGTGTCTAGGGCTTGATAACTAAGGTGAATCAGCCTCGCCACAAATACGCTGCGGAATTCCAGCGTATTTGAAGTTGACAGCTTGATAACTAGAGGCCAGTGTTTTTAGAGAACCCATTTTTTATATTTTGTATATGTTCCTCTATTCTCATATGTAGGGATCTAGAGGTCCTTCCAATACACTAAAAATTACACAGGCACTGTAATAGATAGATAAAATGTTATAAGGGTATTTATTTTAAATTCTTTATTATTTGTTTATCCTCTAAAATTAATTTGAACTATTTAATCACTAGGGCAGGTTTTACATTCCACACATATTCCATATCTATGGAAACTCTTCAGATTTTCATTTAACCAGGTCTTAATTTTTTGTTAATGTGTTACCCATATTTGGAGCTTTCTTAAATACGATTTTAGGATGACCAAGTAATATATTTTTAAACTCTGATCTCGTTTTAAAATATCACAATGTTTATGAATAATATGTTGTATTTCTTTACTCTGGTTATTAAAATCTAAAACAATAGGTTCTACTCCCTGTGGTACTTGTTTGGTCTCATTAATATTATAAGATAAAAACATTTGTCTATCCTCAGCTTGTATTTGTTCCAATATGTTATCAATTTCTTTCTCATCATAGTCCTTTTCCACAAACCTCTGTTTAGATATTTGAATGAGTTAAAAATATTTGATCTGTGCAATTTCTTTTATCCTGCATATCTGACCTTTTGGTATATTTTTCAACCACTTATAGTGGTGAAAAATGGTCATACTAATATAATTGTTTACATCTATGGGCTTAAAGGGCCACTAAACCCAAAATCTTTCTTTCATGATTCAGATAGAGAATACAAAATTTAAACAACATTATAATTTACTTCTATTATTTATTTTGCTTCATTTTTTAGATATCCTTAGTTGAAGAAAAAGCAATGCACATGGGTGAGCCAATCACACGAGGCTTCTATGTGCAGCAACCAATCAGCAGCTACTAAGCATATCTAGATATGCTTTCCAGCAAAGAATATCAAGAGAATAAAACAAATGAGATAATAGAAGTAAATTAGAAAGATGTTTAAAATTGCACTCGCTTTCTAAATCATGAAAGAAAAAATGTGGGTTTCCTGTCCCTTTAAAATAGTTTTGTGTTTTAATTATACCATCCTTGATTTAAATATTGAGGTCCAAAAAAATTTATTTTTCTTGACTATACTACCTAGTTAATTGAATATTCCAACCATTCTTGTTGAGAAGTAGGAGATATTTTTGGAAGTTCTTGTACATCCCCTTTGCAGAGAAACAAAATATTGTCACTGAATCTGCTATAGGTCACATTGTTTTCCCCCAGTCATGCCCCTCAAAAACATGCCTCTCCTCCCATTGCTGACATGCACAGGTTGGCATAACTGGAGGTAAAATTGATAATCTGGAGGTAAAATTGATGATCAAACAAAAAAGTTTGTTTCAAGAATTATCTTCATACTTTACACAATAAACTTAAAGGGACACTAAACCCAAAAAAAATATATTCATGATTCAGGTAGAGAATACAATTTTAAATAACTTTCCAAATTACTTCTATTATCTAATTTTCTTCATTCTTTAGATATCCTTGTTGAAGAAACAGCAATGCACATGGGTGAGCCAATCACACGAGGCATCTATGTGCATCTACCAATCAGCAGCTACTTAGCATATCTAGATATGCTTTTCAGCAAAGCATATCAAGAGAATGAAGCAAATTAGATAATAAAAGTAAATTAAAAAGTTGTTTAAAATTGCTTGCTCATTCCAAATCATGAAAGAAAAAATTTGGGTTTCATGTCCCTTTAAGTCTATATTCATCTCAATCTTTCAAAGTCTCCATGATAGCATGTAACCCTTTTCCTTTACTAATTATAATGTTCAGGGATGTGACATCTTCTATCATCAACCAGTAAATTGTCCATCCATTTGATGTCTTTGAAGATTTATAAAATATGCAAGGTATCTTTAATTGTTATCGATATTTTGTATTCACTATTATAACGTATGCAGATTAAAAAACACAGGACATTAAAAAGTATTTTTTAATGCCAAAAATATTTGTTGTTTTTTTAATTTAAAAACTTTCAGTACAACAAAATTATACTTTAAGATCATCAGGCAGTTGACAAAGATGTCAGACAGAAATTTTTTTGGGAGCCAAAACTGATAATTTGCTCTGGCCTAGATTTGGAGTTCGGCGTTAGCTGTGAAAACCAGCGTTAGAGGCTCCTAACGCGGGTTTCTTACGGACTCCGGTATTTAGAGTTCAGTTACCGACACTCAAAAAAAACCTAACGCTCACATTTCTACCGACGCCTCAGACCCAGTAGTAAACATATACCGACAAAAAAAAGATCCACGAATCAAAAAAAAAATATTACACAAACTACACTTACAGTCATACAAACACTACACTATGTTTATTTTTCATATTTAATAATTTTTCATCAAAATACAAAGGATTAAAGTTGCGAGATCTCGGGTGTTTGAAAAAAAACAACACAAATCCATTTTCCCATTGACTTACATTGACACACGGGAAAAGACCCTCATATACCTACATCTAACTAATAACATTATCACAAACATACACTCATCGATGCATACAAACAATATACACCACATGACATACACAAAATATTTATTTATTACAAAAAGAACACAATTTAGTTACTTTTTCACAAAAGCTCATGACGTCACCCACTTTACGATGAAAACCAGTCTTAGAAAAAAAAAAGACCAATTTTTAGAACCTCCATTGACTTCTATTGGGAAGACGTGCTTGTGCACGCGAAACCCTCATTTCCCTAACGCACGCAAATAGCGTAGACAGAAAAACTCCAAATACCAGCGCTAGAAAATACATGATTTCATGCGTTAGACCCAGCTATGATAAATAGATCAAGAAATTACTATTTTACTGTTTGAATATTCACAACACCATTAAATTCTTTCAGACTTTTATATTACATCAACTACAAATCAACATCACTAGTAACAACATTTTTGTTTTAAAAATATTACATTTAAACGGACACAAAAATAATGTCAACTTTTCAGGATTCACAAACACTACACAATGGGAAACAATTCTCATTTACCTTTATTATTGCATTTCAGTTATTCAACTCATATGCTTGCAGCAACAGCATATTTACATAGGCTTAACACATGATCACTCATGGATGCACATACATTACTTTTAACATTCACTCATACATGTGCATTCAAATGATAGGGGAAAAACACATTACATTCTCTAGAGGAATCACAAAACACAACATATGGATTTTACTGTACTTTTAACATCATAATTCCATCACCAGAAACCATTAGGAATTACGTACAACAAGAACATCATTACACCAGATTACAGATGTCACTTTATGGGAAGGAACAACAATGCCAGACCGCTATATAGAAGTCAGCATATGTGGGACACAATCACAATATATACGTACATGTACATAACACGCATCACCCATCACGCAACCACAAAGCACACATTTAGATTTTATTCAGCACACAATAACAATGTAGCACAATACAACAACACAATGAGGATTTCAGAACTACATAGGCAGGTTAATGATATCATGACGTCATTAGAAGATTCAACCATACACATCACAGATTCACCACTGTACCGCCCCTTTCGGAACTTTAACACTCAATACTACAATACAACATATACGTAAACATCAGTTTGGAACAGCATTATTAAGGCAATTTCAATGGGACAATTAATAAATATTGTCAGATCGCAAATCACTTATATATATAATACTACAGATGACAGCCGGAAGTTCTTCAGTATTAGTGCCATTTGAATGGGACGCATACAATATTGACATCTCGGCAATCACTTATATATACAATACTACAGATGACAGCCGGAAGTTATTCAGTATTAGTGCGATTTGAAAGGGACGCATACAATATTGACATCTCGGCAATCACTTATATATACAATACTACAGATGACAGCTGGAAGTTATTCAGTATTAGTGCGATTTTAAAGGGACGCATACAATATTGACATCTCGGCAATCACTTATATATACAATACTACAGATGGCAGACGGGAAGTTCGGAATTATTATTGCGATTTGAAAGGGACGCGTACAATATTCACATCTCGGCAATCACTTATATATACAATACTACAGATGGCAGACGGGAAGTTCGGAATTATTATTGCGATTTTAAAGGGACGCATACAATATTTACAGCTCGGCAATCACTTATATATACAATACTACAGATGGCAGCTGTTACTTTATCGTTTACAAACAATATTGCAGCAACATTGATCGATCACATTCGATGCACATTATACACAACTATGCACTTTCATTCATGTTAGCCTGGACGTGTGCTTGTTACTATAAGATCGCGTTTAAGAAATATTGATTACGCATATGAACAAACATTACAAACATGCACTGTATGTGTGATATTTGACACTTTCACATTGAGAATCATTGTTTGAAAATAACATTTCAGCAAACAACAAATAAACGCCCACTGTGAAAGCATTCGCGCCGCTCACATACAAACAGGTGAATACAATCAGCAATCATTACAAACTCACTACCATTGGACTAATTGTACTATAAATCCCCCAAACAACATGGCCAATGCATCACTTGTGATCCACATCAGATCAAGTGCTTACCTTGTTACGCTGTTTTGAAAGATGGATGACGATGACATGGTAGACGCTGCTGGTGCTGCTATTGGCGAACTAGCTGTTGGTCGAATCAGGCAGCCTCGGCGGCTCAGACTGAGACGAAGGGGTCATCTGGTTCGAGGTCCTCGTGTCTACAGGGTGAGACCCACCTTGGAAAACATGAGCGACTTTGAGGTTTTTGATAAGTATCGGCTCGATCGCGAACAGCTCATTGGCCTTTACGATCTTCTTAAACCTCATTTGGAGCCACGTATAAGAATAAGGACTGCTGTTCCCGCCATGAGTAGGATGCTAAGCTGTCTATACGTCCTGGCCTCCGGGAGTTTTCAATCCGGAGAACTGTACATGCATGGCCTGGCTCAAGGTACATTCTCTGGGGTGTTTGATAACTTTCTGGACGCCATGGTACGTATCAGTAAGCAATACATAGGATTCCCACAGAATGATGGTGATTGGAGGCGCCTGAAGCGGGAATTCTTTGATATTGCTCAAATGCCCAATGTCTTGGGAGCCATAGATTGTACCCACATTGCGCTGCTTTACAGTTACCTGTAAAATTAATATAAATCCTAAAATAGCTACAATGTAATTATTAATTACATTGTAGCTAGCTTAGGGTTTATTTTACAGGTAAGTATTTAGTTTTAAATAGGAATAATTTATTAAAGTATAGTGTAGTGTTAGGTGTAATTGTAACTTAGGTTAGTTTTTATTTTACAGGTAAATTTGTCTTTATTTTAACTAGATAGCTATTAAATAGTTAATAACTATTTAATAGCTATTGCACCTAGTTAAAATAAATTGAAAGTTGCCTGTAAAATAAAAATAAATCCTAAGATAGCTACAATATAATTATTATTTATATTGTAGCTATATTAGGGTTTATTTTAAAGGTAAGTATTTCGTTTTAAATAGGAATAATTAATTTAATAAGAGTTAAATTTATTTAGATGTATTTAATTAATATTTAAGTTAGGGGGGTGTTAGGGTTAGTGTTAGACTTAGGTTTAGGGGTTAATAATTTTATTACAGTGGTGGCGGTGTAGGGGGGGCAGGATAGGGGTTAATAAATTTATTATAGGTGGCAACGGTGTAGGGGGGCAGATTAGGGGTTAATAAGTATAATATAGGTTGTGGCGGGGTCCGGGAGCGGCGGTTTAGGGGTTAAACTATTTATTTAGGTGCGGCGAGGTCCGGGATCCGCAGGATAGGGGTTAATAACTTAATTATAGGTGGCAGCGGTATAGGGGGGCAGGATAGGGGTTACTAGGTATAATGTAGGTGGCAGCGGTGTCCGGGAGCGGCGGTTTAGGGGTTAATAACTTTATTTAGTTGCGGGGGGCTCTGGGGGCACCGGTATAGGGGGTAATACATTTATTTAGTTGTGGCGGTGTAGTGGGGTGCAGATTAGGGGTGTTTAGACTCAGGGTACATGTTAGGGTGTTAGGTGTAGACAGCTCCCATAGGAATCAATGGGATATCTGGCAGCAGCGAACATGAACTTTCGCTATGGTCAGACTCCCATTGATTCCTATGGGATCCGCTGCCTCCAGGGTTTGAAAACCAGGGCCGGAAAAGTGCCGAGTGTACCTGCTAGTTTTTTGATAACTCCCAAAAGTAGTCAGATAGTGCCGAATTTGTGTGCGGAACATCTGGAGTGACGTAAGAATCGATCTGTGTCGGACTGAGTCCGGCGGATCGAAGCTTACATCACTAAATTCTACTTTTGCAGGTGTCTAGGGCTTGATAACTAAGGTGAATCAGCCTCGCCACAAATACGCTGCGGAATTCCAGCGTATTTGAAGTTGACAGCTTGATAACTAGAGGCCAGTGTTTTTAGAGAACCCATTTTTTATATTTTGTATATGTTCCTCTATTCTCATATGTAGGGATCTAGAGGTCCTTCCAATACACTAAAAATTACACAGGCACTGTAATAGATAGATAAAATGTTATAAGGGTATTTATTTTAAATTCTTTATTATTTGTTTATCCTCTAAAATTAATTTGAACTATTTAATCACTAGGGCAGGTTTTACATTCCACACATATTCCATATCTATGGAAACTCTTCAGATTTTCATTTAACCAGGTCTTAATTTTTTGTTAATGTGTTACCCATATTTGGAGCTTTCTTAAATACGATTTTAGGATGACCAAGTAATATATTTTTAAACTCTGATCTCGTTTTAAAATATCACAATGTTTATGAATAATATGTTGTATTTCTTTACTCTGGTTATTAAAATCTAAAACAATAGGTTCTACTCCCTGTGGTACTTGTTTGGTCTCATTAATATTATAAGATAAAAACATTTGTCTATCCTCAGCTTGTATTTGTTCCAATATGTTATCAATTTCTTTCTCATCATAGTCCTTTTCCACAAACCTCTGTTTAGATATTTGAATGAGTTAAAAATATTTGATCTGTGCAATTTCTTTTATCCTGCATATCTGACCTTTTGGTATATTTTTCAACCACTTATAGTGGTGAAAAATGGTCATACTAATATAATTGTTTACATCTATGGGCTTAAAGGGCCACTAAACCCAAAATCTTTCTTTCATGATTCAGATAGAGAATACAAAATTTAAACAACATTATAATTTACTTCTATTATTTATTTTGCTTCATTTTTTAGATATCCTTAGTTGAAGAAAAAGCAATGCACATGGGTGAGCCAATCACACGAGGCTTCTATGTGCAGCAACCAATCAGCAGCTACTAAGCATATCTAGATATGCTTTCCAGCAAAGAATATCAAGAGAATAAAACAAATGAGATAATAGAAGTAAATTAGAAAGATGTTTAAAATTGCACTCGCTTTCTAAATCATGAAAGAAAAAATGTGGGTTTCCTGTCCCTTTAAAATAGTTTTGTGTTTTAATTATACCATCCTTGATTTAAATATTGAGGTCCAAAAAAATTTATTTTTCTTGACTATACTACCTAGTTAATTGAATATTCCAACCATTCTTGTTGAGAAGTAGGAGATATTTTTGGAAGTTCTTGTACATCCCCTTTGCAGAGAAACAAAATATTGTCACTGAATCTGCTATAGGTCACATTGTTTTCCCCCAGTCATGCCCCTCAAAAACATGCCTCTCCTCCCATTGCTGACATGCACAGGTTGGCATAACTGGAGGTAAAATTGATAATCTGGAGGTAAAATTGATGATCAAACAAAAAAGTTTGTTTCAAGAATTATCTTCATACTTTACACAATAAACTTAAAGGGACACTAAACCCAAAAAAAATATATTCATGATTCAGGTAGAGAATACAATTTTAAATAACTTTCCAAATTACTTCTATTATCTAATTTTCTTCATTCTTTAGATATCCTTGTTGAAGAAACAGCAATGCACATGGGTGAGCCAATCACACGAGGCATCTATGTGCATCTACCAATCAGCAGCTACTTAGCATATCTAGATATGCTTTTCAGCAAAGCATATCAAGAGAATGAAGCAAATTAGATAATAAAAGTAAATTAAAAAGTTGTTTAAAATTGCTTGCTCATTCCAAATCATGAAAGAAAAAATTTGGGTTTCATGTCCCTTTAAGTCTATATTCATCTCAATCTTTCAAAGTCTCCATGATAGCATGTAACCCTTTTCCTTTACTAATTATAATGTTCAGGGATGTGACATCTTCTATCATCAACCAGTAAATTGTCCATCCATTTGATGTCTTTGAAGATTTATAAAATATGCAAGGTATCTTTAATTGTTATCGATATTTTGTATTCACTATTATAACGTATGCAGATTAAAAAACACAGGACATTAAAAAGTATTTTTTAATGCCAAAAATATTTGTTGTTTTTTTAATTTAAAAACTTTCAGTACAACAAAATTATACTTTAAGATCATCAGGCAGTTGACAAAGATGTCAGACAGAAATTTTTTTGGGAGCCAAAACTGATAATTTGCTCTGGCCTAGATTTGGAGTTCGGCGTTAGCTGTGAAAACCAGCGTTAGAGGCTCCTAACGCGGGTTTCTTACGGACTCCGGTATTTAGAGTTCAGTTACCGACACTCAAAAAAAACCTAACGCTCACATTTCTACCGACGCCTCAGACCCAGTAGTAAACATATACCGACAAAAAAAAGATCCACGAATCAAAAAAAAAATATTACACAAACTACACTTACAGTCATACAAACACTACACTATGTTTATTTTTCATATTTAATAATTTTTCATCAAAATACAAAGGATTAAAGTTGCGAGATCTCGGGTGTTTGAAAAAAAAACAACACAAATCCATTTTCCCATTGACTTACATTGACACACGGGAAAAGACCCTCATATACCTACATCTAACTAATAACATTATCACAAACATACACTCATCGATGCATACAAACAATATACACCACATGACATACACAAAATATTTATTTATTACAAAAAGAACACAATTTAGTTACTTTTTCACAAAAGCTCATGACGTCACCCACTTTACGATGAAAACCAGTCTTAGAAAAAAAAAAGACCAATTTTTAGAACCTCCATTGACTTCTATTGGGAAGACGTGCTTGTGCACGCGAAACCCTCATTTCCCTAACGCACGCAAATAGCGTAGACAGAAAAACTCCAAATACCAGCGCTAGAAAATACATGATTTCATGCGTTAGACCCAGCTATGATAAATAGATCAAGAAATTACTATTTTACTGTTTGAATATTCACAACACCATTAAATTCTTTCAGACTTTTATATTACATCAACTACAAATCAACATCACTAGTAACAACATTTTTGTTTTAAAAATATTACATTTAAACGGACACAAAAATAATGTCAACTTTTCAGGATTCACAAACACTACACAATGGGAAACAATTTTCATTTACCTTTATTATTGCATTTCAGTTATTCAACTCATATGCTTGCAGCAACAGCATATTTACATAGGCTTAACACATGATCACTCATGGATGCACATACATTACTTTTAACATTCACTCATACATGTGCATTCAAATGATAGGGGAAAAACACATTACATTCTCTAGAGGAATCACAAAACACAACATATGGATTTTACTGTACTTTTAACATCATAATTCCATCACCAGAAACCATTAGGAATTACGTACAACAAGAACATCATTACACCAGATTACAGATGTCACTTTATGGGAAGGAACAACAATGCCAGACCGCTATATAGAAGTCAGCATATGTGGGACACAATCACAATATATACGTACATGTACATAACACGCATCACCCATCACGCAACCACAAAGCACACATTTAGATTTTATTCAGCACACAATAACAATGTAGCACAATACAACAACACAATGAGGATTTCAGAACTACATAGGCAGGTTAATGATATCATGACGTCATTAGAAGATTCAACCATACACATCACAGATTCACCACTGTACCGCCCCTTTCGGAACTTTAACACTCAATACTACAATACAACATATACGTAAACATCAGTTTGGAACAGCATTATTAAGGCAATTTCAATGGGACAATTAATAAATATTGTCAGATCGCAAATCACTTATATATATAATACTACAGATGACAGCCGGAAGTTCTTCAGTATTAGTGCCATTTGAATGGGACGCATACAATATTGACATCTCGGCAATCACTTATATATACAATACTACAGATGACAGCCGGAAGTTATTCAGTATTAGTGCGATTTGAAAGGGACGCATACAATATTGACATCTCGGCAATCACTTATATATACAATACTACAGATGACAGCTGGAAGTTATTCAGTATTAGTGCGATTTTAAAGGGACGCATACAATATTGACATCTCGGCAATCACTTATATATACAATACTACAGATGGCAGACGGGAAGTTCGGAATTATTATTGCGATTTGAAAGGGACGCGTACAATATTCACATCTCGGCAATCACTTATATATACAATACTACAGATGGCAGACGGGAAGTTCGGAATTATTATTGCGATTTTAAAGGGACGCATACAATATTTACAGCTCGGCAATCACTTATATATACAATACTACAGATGGCAGCTGTTACTTTATCGTTTACAAACAATATTGCAGCAACATTGATCGATCACATTCGATGCACATTATACACAACTATGCACTTTCATTCATGTTAGCCTGGACGTGTGCTTGTTACTATAAGATCGCGTTTAAGAAATATTGATTACGCATATGAACAAACATTACAAACATGCACTGTATGTGTGATATTTGACACTTTCACATTGAGAATCATTGTTTGAAAATAACATTTCAGCAAACAACAAATAAACGCCCACTGTGAAAGCATTCGCGCCGCTCACATACAAACAGGTGAATACAATCAGCAATCATTACAAACTCACTACCATTGGACTAATTGTACTATAAATCCCCCAAACAACATGGCCAATGCATCACTTGTGATCCACATCAGATCAAGTGCTTACCTTGTTACGCTGTTTTGAAAGATGGATGACGATGACATGGTAGACGCTGCTGGTGCTGCTATTGGCGAACTAGCTGTTGGTCGAATCAGGCAGCCTCGGCGGCTCAGACTGAGACGAAGGGGTCATCTGGTTCGAGGTCCTCGTGTCTACAGGGTGAGACCCACCTTGGAAAACATGAGCGACTTTGAGGTTTTTGATAAGTATCGGCTCGATCGCGAACAGCTCATTGGCCTTTACGATCTTCTTAAACCTCATTTGGAGCCACGTATAAGAATAAGGACTGCTGTTCCCGCCATGAGTAGGATGCTAAGCTGTCTATACGTCCTGGCCTCCGGGAGTTTTCAATCCGGAGAACTGTACATGCATGGCCTGGCTCAAGGTACATTCTCTGGGGTGTTTGATAACTTTCTGGACGCCATGGTACGTATCAGTAAGCAATACATAGGATTCCCACAGAATGATGGTGATTGGAGGCGCCTGAAGCGGGAATTCTTTGATATTGCTCAAATGCCCAATGTCTTGGGAGCCATAGATTGTACCCACATTGCGCTGCTTTACAGTTACCTGTAAAATTAATATAAATCCTAAAATAGCTACAATGTAATTATTAATTACATTGTAGCTAGCTTAGGGTTTATTTTACAGGTAAGTATTTAGTTTTAAATAGGAATAATTTATTAAAGTATAGTGTAGTGTTAGGTGTAATTGTAACTTAGGTTAGTTTTTATTTTACAGGTAAATTTGTCTTTATTTTAACTAGATAGCTATTAAATAGTTAATAACTATTTAATAGCTATTGCACCTAGTTAAAATAAATTGAAAGTTGCCTGTAAAATAAAAATAAATCCTAAGATAGCTACAATATAATTATTATTTATATTGTAGCTATATTAGGGTTTATTTTAAAGGTAAGTATTTCGTTTTAAATAGGAATAATTAATTTAATAAGAGTTAAATTTATTTAGATGTATTTAATTAATATTTAAGTTAGGGGGGTGTTAGGGTTAGTGTTAGACTTAGGTTTAGGGGTTAATAATTTTATTACAGTGGTGGCGGTGTAGGGGGGGCAGGATAGGGGTTAATAAATTTATTATAGGTGGCAACGGTGTAGGGGGGCAGATTAGGGGTTAATAAGTATAATATAGGTTGTGGCGGGGTCCGGGAGCGGCGGTTTAGGGGTTAAACTATTTATTTAGGTGCGGCGAGGTCCGGGATCCGCAGGATAGGGGTTAATAACTTAATTATAGGTGGCAGCGGTATAGGGGGGCAGGATAGGGGTTACTAGGTATAATGTAGGTGGCAGCGGTGTCCGGGAGCGGCGGTTTAGGGGTTAATAACTTTATTTAGTTGCGGGGGGCTCTGGGGGCACCGGTATAGGGGGTAATACATTTATTTAGTTGTGGCGGTGTAGTGGGGTGCAGATTAGGGGTGTTTAGACTCAGGGTACATGTTAGGGTGTTAGGTGTAGACAGCTCCCATAGGAATCAATGGGATATCTGGCAGCAGCGAACATGAACTTTCGCTATGGTCAGACTCCCATTGATTCCTATGGGATCCGCTGCCTCCAGGGTTTGAAAACCAGGGCCGGAAAAGTGCCGAGTGTACCTGCTAGTTTTTTGATAACTCCCAAAAGTAGTCAGATAGTGCCGAATTTGTGTGCGGAACATCTGGAGTGACGTAAGAATCGATCTGTGTCGGACTGAGTCCGGCGGATCGAAGCTTACATCACTAAATTCTACTTTTGCAGGTGTCTAGGGCTTGATAACTAAGGTGAATCAGCCTCGCCACAAATACGCTGCGGAATTCCAGCGTATTTGAAGTTGACAGCTTGATAACTAGAGGCCAGTGTTTTTAGAGAACCCATTTTTTATATTTTGTATATGTTCCTCTATTCTCATATGTAGGGATCTAGAGGTCCTTCCAATACACTAAAAATTACACAGGCACTGTAATAGATAGATAAAATGTTATAAGGGTATTTATTTTAAATTCTTTATTATTTGTTTATCCTCTAAAATTAATTTGAACTATTTAATCACTAGGGCAGGTTTTACATTCCACACATATTCCATATCTATGGAAACTCTTCAGATTTTCATTTAACCAGGTCTTAATTTTTTGTTAATGTGTTACCCATATTTGGAGCTTTCTTAAATACGATTTTAGGATGACCAAGTAATATATTTTTAAACTCTGATCTCGTTTTAAAATATCACAATGTTTATGAATAATATGTTGTATTTCTTTACTCTGGTTATTAAAATCTAAAACAATAGGTTCTACTCCCTGTGGTACTTGTTTGGTCTCATTAATATTATAAGATAAAAACATTTGTCTATCCTCAGCTTGTATTTGTTCCAATATGTTATCAATTTCTTTCTCATCATAGTCCTTTTCCACAAACCTCTGTTTAGATATTTGAATGAGTTAAAAATATTTGATCTGTGCAATTTCTTTTATCCTGCATATCTGACCTTTTGGTATATTTTTCAACCACTTATAGTGGTGAAAAATGGTCATACTAATATAATTGTTTACATCTATGGGCTTAAAGGGCCACTAAACCCAAAATCTTTCTTTCATGATTCAGATAGAGAATACAAAATTTAAACAACATTATAATTTACTTCTATTATTTATTTTGCTTCATTTTTTAGATATCCTTAGTTGAAGAAAAAGCAATGCACATGGGTGAGCCAATCACACGAGGCTTCTATGTGCAGCAACCAATCAGCAGCTACTAAGCATATCTAGATATGCTTTCCAGCAAAGAATATCAAGAGAATAAAACAAATGAGATAATAGAAGTAAATTAGAAAGATGTTTAAAATTGCACTCGCTTTCTAAATCATGAAAGAAAAAATGTGGGTTTCCTGTCCCTTTAAAATAGTTTTGTGTTTTAATTATACCATCCTTGATTTAAATATTGAGGTCCAAAAAAATTTATTTTTCTTGACTATACTACCTAGTTAATTGAATATTCCAACCATTCTTGTTGAGAAGTAGGAGATATTTTTGGAAGTTCTTGTACATCCCCTTTGCAGAGAAACAAAATATTGTCACTGAATCTGCTATAGGTCACATTGTTTTCCCCCAGTCATGCCCCTCAAAAACATGCCTCTCCTCCCATTGCTGACATGCACAGGTTGGCATAACTGGAGGTAAAATTGATAATCTGGAGGTAAAATTGATGATCAAACAAAAAAGTTTGTTTCAAGAATTATCTTCATACTTTACACAATAAACTTAAAGGGACACTAAACCCAAAAAAAATATATTCATGATTCAGGTAGAGAATACAATTTTAAATAACTTTCCAAATTACTTCTATTATCTAATTTTCTTCATTCTTTAGATATCCTTGTTGAAGAAACAGCAATGCACATGGGTGAGCCAATCACACGAGGCATCTATGTGCATCTACCAATCAGCAGCTACTTAGCATATCTAGATATGCTTTTCAGCAAAGCATATCAAGAGAATGAAGCAAATTAGATAATAAAAGTAAATTAAAAAGTTGTTTAAAATTGCTTGCTCTTTCCAAATCATGAAAGAAAAAATTTGGGTTTCATGTCCCTTTAAGTCTATATTCATCTCAATCTTTCAAAGTCTCCATGATAGCATGTAACCCTTTTCCTTTACTAATTATAATGTTCAGGGATGTGACATCTTCTATCATCAACCAGTAAATTGTCCATCCATTTGATGTCTTTGAAGATTTATAAAATATGCAAGGTATCTTTAATTGTTATCGATATTTTGTATTCACTATTATAACGTATGCAGATTAAAAAACACAGGACATTAAAAAGTATTTTTTAATGCCAAAAATATTTGTTGTTTTTTTAATTTAAAAACTTTCAGTACAACAAAATTATACTTTAAGATCATCAGGCAGTTGACAAAGATGTCAGACAGAAATTTTTTTGGGAGCCAAAACTGATAATTTGCTCTGGCCTAGATTTGGAGTTCGGCGTTAGCTGTGAAAACCAGCGTTAGAGGCTCCTAACGCGGGTTTCTTACGGACTCCGGTATTTAGAGTTCAGTTACCGACACTCAAAAAAAACCTAACGCTCACATTTCTACCGACGCCTCAGACCCAGTAGTAAACATATACCGACAAAAAAAAGATCCACGAATCAAAAAAAAAATATTACACAAACTACACTTACAGTCATACAAACACTACACTATGTTTATTTTTCATATTTAATAATTTTTCATCAAAATACAAAGGATTAAAGTTGCGAGATCTCGGGTGTTTGAAAAAAAACAACACAAATCCATTTTCCCATTGACTTACATTGACACACGGGAAAAGACCCTCATATACCTACATCTAACTAATAACATTATCACAAACATACACTCATCGATGCATACAAACAATATACACCACATGACATACACAAAATATTTATTTATTACAAAAAGAACACAATTTAGTTACTTTTTCACAAAAGCTCATGACGTCACCCACTTTACGATGAAAACCAGTCTTAGAAAAAAAAAAGACCAATTTTTAGAACCTCCATTGACTTCTATTGGGAAGACGTGCTTGTGCACGCGAAACCCTCATTTCCCTAACGCACGCAAATAGCGTAGACAGAAAAACTCCAAATACCAGCGCTAGAAAATACATGATTTCATGCGTTAGACCCAGCTATGATAAATAGATCAAGAAATTACTATTTTACTGTTTGAATATTCACAACACCATTAAATTCTTTCAGACTTTTATATTACATCAACTACAAATCAACATCACTAGTAACAACATTTTTGTTTTAAAAATATTACATTTAAACGGACACAAAAATAATGTCAACTTTTCAGGATTCACAAACACTACACAATGGGAAACAATTCTCATTTACCTTTATTATTGCATTTCAGTTATTCAACTCATATGCTTGCAGCAACAGCATATTTACATAGGCTTAACACATGATCACTCATGGATGCACATACATTACTTTTAACATTCACTCATACATGTGCATTCAAATGATAGGGGAAAAACACATTACATTCTCTAGAGGAATCACAAAACACAACATATGGATTTTACTGTACTTTTAACATCATAATTCCATCACCAGAAACCATTAGGAATTACGTACAACAAGAACATCATTACACCAGATTACAGATGTCACTTTATGGGAAGGAACAACAATGCCAGACCGCTATATAGAAGTCAGCATATGTGGGACACAATCACAATATATACGTACATGTACATAACACGCATCACCCATCACGCAACCACAAAGCACACATTTAGATTTTATTCAGCACACAATAACAATGTAGCACAATACAACAACACAATGAGGATTTCAGAACTACATAGGCAGGTTAATGATATCATGACGTCATTAGAAGATTCAACCATACACATCACAGATTCACCACTGTACCGCCCCTTTCGGAACTTTAACACTCAATACTACAATACAACATATACGTAAACATCAGTTTGGAACAGCATTATTAAGGCAATTTCAATGGGACAATTAATAAATATTGTCAGATCGCAAATCACTTATATATATAATACTACAGATGACAGCCGGAAGTTCTTCAGTATTAGTGCCATTTGAATGGGACGCATACAATATTGACATCTCGGCAATCACTTATATATACAATACTACAGATGACAGCCGGAAGTTATTCAGTATTAGTGCGATTTGAAAGGGACGCATACAATATTGACATCTCGGCAATCACTTATATATACAATACTACAGATGACAGCTGGAAGTTATTCAGTATTAGTGCGATTTTAAAGGGACGCATACAATATTGACATCTCGGCAATCACTTATATATACAATACTACAGATGGCAGACGGGAAGTTCGGAATTATTATTGCGATTTGAAAGGGACGCGTACAATATTCACATCTCGGCAATCACTTATATATACAATACTACAGATGGCAGACGGGAAGTTCGGAATTATTATTGCGATTTTAAAGGGACGCATACAATATTTACAGCTCGGCAATCACTTATATATACAATACTACAGATGGCAGCTGTTACTTTATCGTTTACAAACAATATTGCAGCAACATTGATCGATCACATTCGATGCACATTATACACAACTATGCACTTTCATTCATGTTAGCCTGGACGTGTGCTTGTTACTATAAGATCGCGTTTAAGAAATATTGATTACGCATATGAACAAACATTACAAACATGCACTGTATGTGTGATATTTGACACTTTCACATTGAGAATCATTGTTTGAAAATAACATTTCAGCAAACAACAAATAAACGCCCACTGTGAAAGCATTCGCGCCGCTCACATACAAACAGGTGAATACAATCAGCAATCATTACAAACTCACTACCATTGGACTAATTGTACTATAAATCCCCCAAACAACATGGCCAATGCATCACTTGTGATCCACATCAGATCAAGTGCTTACCTTGTTACGCTGTTTTGAAAGATGGATGACGATGACATGGTAGACGCTGCTGGTGCTGCTATTGGCGAACTAGCTGTTGGTCGAATCAGGCAGCCTCGGCGGCTCAGACTGAGACGAAGGGGTCATCTGGTTCGAGGTCCTCGTGTCTACAGGGTGAGACCCACCTTGGAAAACATGAGCGACTTTGAGGTTTTTGATAAGTATCGGCTCGATCGCGAACAGCTCATTGGCCTTTACGATCTTCTTAAACCTCATTTGGAGCCACGTATAAGAATAAGGACTGCTGTTCCCGCCATGAGTAGGATGCTAAGCTGTCTATACGTCCTGGCCTCCGGGAGTTTTCAATCCGGAGAACTGTACATGCATGGCCTGGCTCAAGGTACATTCTCTGGGGTGTTTGATAACTTTCTGGACGCCATGGTACGTATCAGTAAGCAATACATAGGATTCCCACAGAATGATGGTGATTGGAGGCGCCTGAAGCGGGAATTCTTTGATATTGCTCAAATGCCCAATGTCTTGGGAGCCATAGATTGTACCCACATTGCGCTGCTTTACAGTTACCTGTAAAATTAATATAAATCCTAAAATAGCTACAATGTAATTATTAATTACATTGTAGCTAGCTTAGGGTTTATTTTACAGGTAAGTATTTAGTTTTAAATAGGAATAATTTATTAAAGTATAGTGTAGTGTTAGGTGTAATTGTAACTTAGGTTAGTTTTTATTTTACAGGTAAATTTGTCTTTATTTTAACTAGATAGCTATTAAATAGTTAATAACTATTTAATAGCTATTGCACCTAGTTAAAATAAATTGAAAGTTGCCTGTAAAATAAAAATAAATCCTAAGATAGCTACAATATAATTATTATTTATATTGTAGCTATATTAGGGTTTATTTTAAAGGTAAGTATTTCGTTTTAAATAGGAATAATTAATTTAATAAGAGTTAAATTTATTTAGATGTATTTAATTAATATTTAAGTTAGGGGGGTGTTAGGGTTAGTGTTAGACTTAGGTTTAGGGGTTAATAATTTTATTACAGTGGTGGCGGTGTAGGGGGGGCAGGATAGGGGTTAATAAATTTATTATAGGTGGCAACGGTGTAGGGGGGCAGATTAGGGGTTAATAAGTATAATATAGGTTGTGGCGGGGTCCGGGAGCGGCGGTTTAGGGGTTAAACTATTTATTTAGGTGCGGCGAGGTCCGGGATCCGCAGGATAGGGGTTAATAACTTAATTATAGGTGGCAGCGGTATAGGGGGGCAGGATAGGGGTTACTAGGTATAATGTAGGTGGCGGCGGTGTCCGGGAGCGGCGGTTTAGGGGTTAATAACTTTATTTAGTTGCGGGGGGCTCTGGGGGCACCGGTATAGGGGGTAATACATTTATTTAGTTGTGGCGGTGTAGTGGGGTGCAGATTAGGGGTGTTTAGACTCAGGGTACATGTTAGGGTGTTAGGTGTAGACAGCTCCCATAGGAATCAATGGGATATCTGGCAGCAGCGAACATGAACTTTCGCTATGGTCAGACTCCCATTGATTCCTATGGGATCCGCTGCCTCCAGGGTTTGAAAACCAGGGCCGGAAAAGTGCCGAGTGTACCTGCTAGTTTTTTGATAACTCCCAAAAGTAGTCAGATAGTGCCGAATTTGTGTGCGGAACATCTGGAGTGACGTAAGAATCGATCTGTGTCGGACTGAGTCCGGCGGATCGAAGCTTACATCACTAAATTCTACTTTTGCAGGTGTCTAGGGCTTGATAACTAAGGTGAATCAGCCTCGCCACAAATACGCTGCGGAATTCCAGCGTATTTGAAGTTGACAGCTTGATAACTAGAGGCCAGTGTTTTTAGAGAACCCATTTTTTATATTTTGTATATGTTCCTCTATTCTCATATGTAGGGATCTAGAGGTCCTTCCAATACACTAAAAATTACACAGGCACTGTAATAGATAGATAAAATGTTATAAGGGTATTTATTTTAAATTCTTTATTATTTGTTTATCCTCTAAAATTAATTTGAACTATTTAATCACTAGGGCAGGTTTTACATTCCACACATATTCCATATCTATGGAAACTCTTCAGATTTTCATTTAACCAGGTCTTAATTTTTTGTTAATGTGTTACCCATATTTGGAGCTTTCTTAAATACGATTTTAGGATGACCAAGTAATATATTTTTAAACTCTGATCTCGTTTTAAAATATCACAATGTTTATGAATAATATGTTGTATTTCTTTACTCTGGTTATTAAAATCTAAAACAATAGGTTCTACTCCCTGTGGTACTTGTTTGGTCTCATTAATATTATAAGATAAAAACATTTGTCTATCCTCAGCTTGTATTTGTTCCAATATGTTATCAATTTCTTTCTCATCATAGTCCTTTTCCACAAACCTCTGTTTAGATATTTGAATGAGTTAAAAATATTTGATCTGTGCAATTTCTTTTATCCTGCATATCTGACCTTTTGGTATATTTTTCAACCACTTATAGTGGTGAAAAATGGTCATACTAATATAATTGTTTACATCTATGGGCTTAAAGGGCCACTAAACCCAAAATCTTTCTTTCATGATTCAGATAGAGAATACAAAATTTAAACAACATTATAATTTACTTCTATTATTTATTTTGCTTCATTTTTTAGATATCCTTAGTTGAAGAAAAAGCAATGCACATGGGTGAGCCAATCACACGAGGCTTCTATGTGCAGCAACCAATCAGCAGCTACTAAGCATATCTAGATATGCTTTCCAGCAAAGAATATCAAGAGAATAAAACAAATGAGATAATAGAAGTAAATTAGAAAGATGTTTAAAATTGCACTCGCTTTCTAAATCATGAAAGAAAAAATGTGGGTTTCCTGTCCCTTTAAAATAGTTTTGTGTTTTAATTATACCATCCTTGATTTAAATATTGAGGTCCAAAAAAATTTATTTTTCTTGACTATACTACCTAGTTAATTGAATATTCCAACCATTCTTGTTGAGAAGTAGGAGATATTTTTGGAAGTTCTTGTACATCCCCTTTGCAGAGAAACAAAATATTGTCACTGAATCTGCTATAGGTCACATTGTTTTCCCCCAGTCATGCCCCTCAAAAACATGCCTCTCCTCCCATTGCTGACATGCACAGGTTGGCATAACTGGAGGTAAAATTGATAATCTGGAGGTAAAATTGATGATCAAACAAAAAAGTTTGTTTCAAGAATTATCTTCATACTTTACACAATAAACTTAAAGGGACACTAAACCCAAAAAAAATATATTCATGATTCAGGTAGAGAATACAATTTTAAATAACTTTCCAAATTACTTCTATTATCTAATTTTCTTCATTCTTTAGATATCCTTGTTGAAGAAACAGCAATGCACATGGGTGAGCCAATCACACGAGGCATCTATGTGCATCTACCAATCAGCAGCTACTTAGCATATCTAGATATGCTTTTCAGCAAAGCATATCAAGAGAATGAAGCAAATTAGATAATAAAAGTAAATTAAAAAGTTGTTTAAAATTGCTTGCTCTTTCCAAATCATGAAAGAAAAAATTTGGGTTTCATGTCCCTTTAAGTCTATATTCATCTCAATCTTTCAAAGTCTCCATGATAGCATGTAACCCTTTTCCTTTACTAATTATAATGTTCAGGGATGTGACATCTTCTATCATCAACCAGTAAATTGTCCATCCATTTGATGTCTTTGAAGATTTATAAAATATGCAAGGTATCTTTAATTGTTATCGATATTTTGTATTCACTATTATAACGTATGCAGATTAAAAAACACAGGACATTAAAAAGTATTTTTTAATGCCAAAAATATTTGTTGTTTTTTTAATTTAAAAACTTTCAGTACAACAAAATTATACTTTAAGATCATCAGGCAGTTGACAAAGATGTCAGACAGAAATTTTTTTGGGAGCCAAAACTGATAATTTGCTCTGGCCTAGATTTGGAGTTCGGCGTTAGCTGTGAAAACCAGCGTTAGAGGCTCCTAACGCGGGTTTCTTACGGACTCCGGTATTTAGAGTTCAGTTACCGACACTCAAAAAAAACCTAACGCTCACATTTCTACCGACGCCTCAGACCCAGTAGTAAACATATACCGACAAAAAAAAGATCCACGAATCAAAAAAAAAATATTACACAAACTACACTTACAGTCATACAAACACTACACTATGTTTATTTTTCATATTTAATAATTTTTCATCAAAATACAAAGGATTAAAGTTGCGAGATCTCGGGTGTTTGAAAAAAAACAACACAAATCCATTTTCCCATTGACTTACATTGACACACGGGAAAAGACCCTCATATACCTACATCTAACTAATAACATTATCACAAACATACACTCATCGATGCATACAAACAATATACACCACATGACATACACAAAATATTTATTTATTACAAAAAGAACACAATTTAGTTACTTTTTCACAAAAGCTCATGACGTCACCCACTTTACGATGAAAACCAGTCTTAGAAAAAAAAAAGACCAATTTTTAGAACCTCCATTGACTTCTATTGGGAAGACGTGCTTGTGCACGCGAAACCCTCATTTCCCTAACGCACGCAAATAGCGTAGACAGAAAAACTCCAAATACCAGCGCTAGAAAATACATGATTTCATGCGTTAGACCCAGCTATGATAAATAGATCAAGAAATTACTATTTTACTGTTTGAATATTCACAACACCATTAAATTCTTTCAGACTTTTATATTACATCAACTACAAATCAACATCACTAGTAACAACATTTTTGTTTTAAAAATATTACATTTAAACGGACACAAAAATAATGTCAACTTTTCAGGATTCACAAACACTACACAATGGGAAACAATTCTCATTTACCTTTATTATTGCATTTCAGTTATTCAACTCATATGCTTGCAGCAACAGCATATTTACATAGGCTTAACACATGATCACTCATGGATGCACATACATTACTTTTAACATTCACTCATACATGTGCATTCAAATGATAGGGGAAAAACACATTACATTCTCTAGAGGAATCACAAAACACAACATATGGATTTTACTGTACTTTTAACATCATAATTCCATCACCAGAAACCATTAGGAATTACGTACAACAAGAACATCATTACACCAGATTACAGATGTCACTTTATGGGAAGGAACAACAATGCCAGACCGCTATATAGAAGTCAGCATATGTGGGACACAATCACAATATATACGTACATGTACATAACACGCATCACCCATCACGCAACCACAAAGCACACATTTAGATTTTATTCAGCACACAATAACAATGTAGCACAATACAACAACACAATGAGGATTTCAGAACTACATAGGCAGGTTAATGATATCATGACGTCATTAGAAGATTCAACCATACACATCACAGATTCACCACTGTACCGCCCCTTTCGGAACTTTAACACTCAATACTACAATACAACATATACGTAAACATCAGTTTGGAACAGCATTATTAAGGCAATTTCAATGGGACAATTAATAAATATTGTCAGATCGCAAATCACTTATATATATAATACTACAGATGACAGCCGGAAGTTCTTCAGTATTAGTGCCATTTGAATGGGACGCATACAATATTGACATCTCGGCAATCACTTATATATACAATACTACAGATGACAGCCGGAAGTTATTCAGTATTAGTGCGATTTGAAAGGGACGCATACAATATTGACATCTCGGCAATCACTTATATATACAATACTACAGATGACAGCTGGAAGTTATTCAGTATTAGTGCGATTTTAAAGGGACGCATACAATATTGACATCTCGGCAATCACTTATATATACAATACTACAGATGGCAGACGGGAAGTTCGGAATTATTATTGCGATTTGAAAGGGACGCGTACAATATTCACATCTCGGCAATCACTTATATATACAATACTACAGATGGCAGACGGGAAGTTCGGAATTATTATTGCGATTTTAAAGGGACGCATACAATATTTACAGCTCGGCAATCACTTATATATACAATACTACAGATGGCAGCTGTTACTTTATTGTTTACAAACAATATTGCAGCAACATTGATCGATCACATTCGATGCACATTATACACAACTATGCACTTTCATTCATGTTAGCCTGGACGTGTGCTTGTTACTATAAGATCGCGTTTAAGAAATATTGATTACGCATATGAACAAACATTACAAACATGCACTGTATGTGTGATATTTGACACTTTCACATTGAGAATCATTGTTTGAAAATAACATTTCAGCAAACAACAAATAAACGCCCACTGTGAAAGCATTCGCGCCGCTCACATACAAACAGGTGAATACAATCAGCAATCATTACAAACTCACTACCATTGGACTAATTGTACTATAAATCCCCCAAACAACATGGCCAATGCATCACTTGTGATCCACATCAGATCAAGTGCTTACCTTGTTACGCTGTTTTGAAAGATGGATGACGATGACATGGTAGACGCTGCTGGTGCTGCTATTGGCGAACTAGCTGTTGGTCGAATCAGGCAGCCTCGGCGGCTCAGACTGAGACGAAGGGGTCATCTGGTTCGAGGTCCTCGTGTCTACAGGGTGAGACCCACCTTGGAAAACATGAGCGACTTTGAGGTTTTTGATAAGTATCGGCTCGATCGCGAACAGCTCATTGGCCTTTACGATCTTCTTAAACCTCATTTGGAGCTACGTATAAGAATAAGGACTGCTGTTCCCGCCATGAGTAGGATGCTAAGCTGTCTATACATCCTGGCCTCCGGGAGTTTTCAATCCGGAGAACTGTACATGCATGGCCTGGCTCAAGGTACATTCTCTGGGGTGTTTGATAACTTTCTGGACGCCATGGTACGTATCAGTAAGCAATACATAGGATTCCCACAGAATGATGGTGATTGGAGGCGCCTGAAGCGGGAATTCTTTGATATTGCTCAAATGCCCAATGTCTTGGGAGCCATAGATTGTACCCACATTGCGCTGCGTGCTCCAATTGATGACTCGCCCTTCAGAAATCGCAAACATTTTCATAGCCTCAACGTGCAGTATGTTTGTGACGCACAGATGAGGATTATGCATGTGTGTGCAAATTTTGGAGGAGCTTGTCATGATGTCCGCATCATCTCTCTGTCGTCCCTGTGGAGACAGTTTGAGGAAAGACAAATGCCCCCTGGTTATCTCGTTGGTGAGTATTTGTGCACAACATGGTTAATTATTTTGACAATTGCCACTGTAGTTTTAAAATGTTAGCGTAATGTTCAGCTAAAGGATGCAATTTAACCATATATTTTCCCCCCGCTAATGTCTACTTTTAGTTCAATGCAGATATGTAGCATGTCTTACCTTAAATGCTCATATAGAGAATGTAATGTAACCATTTAGTTAGCATTTTACACAAGGCTTGATTTAGGAGAAATACGCATATGTAGCATGTCTTAGCTGAAATGTGAAGATATTAGCTAATGCAATTTAACCATGTCATTGTCTCTTTCCGCAAATGTCTTTTAGTTCAATGCAGATATGTAGCATGTCTTACCTTAAATGCTCATATAGAGAATGTAATGTAACCATGTAGTTAGCATTTTACACAAGGCTTGATTTAGGAGAAATACGCATATGTAGCATGTCTTAGCTGAAATGTGAAGATATTAGCTAATGTTATTTAACCATGCCATTGTCTCTTTCCGCAAATGTCTTTTAGTTCAATGCAGATATGTAGCATGTCTTACCTTAAATGCTCATATAGAGAATGTAATGTAACCATGTAGTTAGCATTTTACACAAGGCTTGATTTCGGAGAAATACGCATATGTAGCATGTCTTAGCTGAAATGTGAAGATATTAGCTAATGCAATTTAACCATGTCATTGTCTCTTTCCGCAAATGTCTTTTAGTTCAATGCAGATATGTAGCATGTCTTACCTTAAATGCTCAGATAGAGAATGTAATGTAACCATGTAGTTAGCATTTTACACAAGGCTTGATTTAGGAGAAATACGCATATGTAGCATGTCTTAGCTGAAATGGGAAGATAGAGAATAATATTGAACTAGATATTTTAAAGTTAAAATAAACATTTGTTAATGGATTATCGTGTACAAAACTTTTTATTGTACTACAAATACTATTTTGAGGATTCTGTTGGAATTATGTTCTGTTCATAATTTATAGGTGATTCTGGGTACATGAGCCAGCCTTGGCTCATTACCCCCTTGCGTAGCCCGACTGATGTGTCTGAGGAGCGCTACAATAGGGCTCATAAGAGAACCAGGGCGGTGGTTGAATGGATGTTTGGGCTCCTGAAGATGAGGTTCAGGTGCCTGGACAGGTCAGGAGGAGCCCTCCAGTACAACCCAAAGAAGGTGGCTAAGATCATTGTAGCCTGTAGCGTCCTGCATAATATTGCACAGCGGGCTGGGATGCTGCAGGCCGTCCGGCCGGACAGAAACCTCCTCAGAGATGAGGAGGATGATCCTGTTCTAGAGGGGCCATTCCGGGACGAGGGGCTCAATGTCAGAGCAGACATCATCAACCGCAACTTTAGACGGTAAAGAATAGAAGTTAGACTGGAGTATTATCAATAGATGTGAACTGTAGGGAAATGACAAGTAGAGAATTGTGCAAACATGTTAGGATTGTTCATCAAATGCTAAAAATGTGTTTCATTTATTAATATAGGTGATGCTCTGGCCATTGGGTCCTGTAGCGAGTCTTTGCCACCTGGTTTTTAAAGTGGACATCAGCTGGTAAGTATAAATGTCTGGACTGTTGCTGGCATGAATTGTACACAAATACATCATATGGCATACATTTTCTAAACTAGTATTTAGTTTACACATTACTTAAAATGAAAATACTCAGAAAGGGATCCTCTAGCATGACTATGGTTCAATGTCACACATTAGAGGTTTGTTCTGCTCAATATGACTCATCTTCACACTTGATAGAACATAACACAAGATGCTACACAGTAAGCTAGTGACAGAAATTTCTTATGAAATGGGGGGTGGGAGAGGGCTAGAGAAATGATTCACACACTTGTAGTAATTTTGAATAAACCTTTTATGCCATTAGGGAGCTGACTTAATCTAAAGACTGAAAGGGAAGAATTAGAAGCCTGACAGTGAAGATTGCCCAGACTGACAGTGGAAAAAGCCAAGATTGAAATTGAAGTATACCAATGGGATCATGTCTGGCATTATCTTTCAAATCTGCTGACCTTGAAAAGCATACAAAGACATGTTCACATGGTAAGTGCCAACTATTTAATAGAATAAGGCTGTTGAGGCATCCTATTGGAGACACTTAGATGATTTTCAAATTTTTAGATGGTATTTCACAGTCCTCTATTTTTGAAATGATGAATAAGACACCTATTGAAGATCAACTTTTTACCCCTGAATTGACTTTCAAAGACCATGCATTATCCAGGTTGGTGTACCAATGCATGCTAGTTAAGAATCACAGGAAGAATGTTGAATATTAGTAGCTTCCATACATTAGTCATATTTAGTTCTTCATTAGATATTTAGGGATCACAATCAGACACTTAGATGAATTTCTAATTTTTAGATGGGATTTCAGTCCTCTATTTTTGAAATGATGATTAAGACACCTATTGAAGATCAACTGTTTAGCCCTGAATTGACTTTCAAAGACCATGCATTATCCAGGTTGGTGTACCAATGCATGCTAGTTAATAATCACAGGAAGAATGTTGATTATTGGTAGCTTACATACATTAGTCATACATATTTCATAATTAGATATTTAAGGATCACAATCATAAAAAGGAATACATATTATAGTTGATATAGAGGTATTTGAATGGACATGAAATATGACATTTATGTTCAACATATATATTATTGAAATGTGATATACATTTTTATGTATAATTCGAAAATCATATATTTTTTTTAAATATAATTAATAAATATCTTTAAAAAATGTTGAACAAAGTTAGAGCATAGACACAAGATGATTGTAAATGTATTTTATGATTCTTTGACTACGTGTGTATTAACTTTGTAAACATTTTTTTTACATTTCAGATTGGCATCTGATGACTTCCAGGAATATATTTTTATTTTTGGTTCAGAAACTATTAAATTTTAAAATGGTAATAATAAAAAGTTTAGTATTAAATACACTCTTTGGAACAGATTATAATAAATATCCATATAATCTGTCAATAAAAATCAATTTGACTCCCATGACTGGTAGTTGTCTATTTGACAAGCACATGCATAAGATCAAATAATGCATTAATTGTTGAAAATCCACTGATTCAGAGAATATTACATTAAACTATCTTTTTTAACATTCATTGGGGAGTGAGATCCATCGATGCTTTTCTTTTGAAATTCTTAGATGTTAAAATAATTTCGGATATGTAGTCAATTTCACAAAAATTATTTTTTTTCACTTTTAAGAAGGGGAAGTGGTTCAATTACATTAAAGTGACAGTGTTATTGAATGTAAAATTAATTTTATAAGATCTTGTATCTTCCTTAGGTATCTCAAAACATTATTTGCTAAATTATTTTAATTTTTACATTTATAAATGGTAGGTCATTTAACTTTATATTTTTTACAAGCTAGTTATTGGATGGCAGGTTAATCGATTTGATTTTCTAGTGGAGTCATTTAACTATAGTTAATAATATTATGTAGTTTTTAAAATCTTACCTCTTAAGTTAGACATCACATATCTATATATAATTTCCATTCCCCTTTAGTTTATTTTGACAATGTTAAATCAACATTACAAATGTTTTGGTCCTTAAAGGGACATTCACAAAGTATATTGTGTATTGATTTTTAAATAATTCATAAAAGAATTTAAACATATTTAGAAAGTACTATAGAATTACATTCAGTCTTTAAATATACTTTGTAACAAAAAAAACAATGCACATATCTTAGTCAATTACATAAGGTATCTATGTGCAACCAACAATCAGCATCAAAATAGCCTATGTAGATATGTATTTAATCCAAAAATATATATAATTACAATCTAATGATTGAATACCAAAACATATTAAGTTGTTCAAATATTATAATCTTATCCAAAATGCATACATAACATATAGCTTAATGTCCCTCTAAGCTGAAGACTCCGAAATACCTCCTTTACAATATATATTTCAGTCAGTGTGTAAAACAATCCAGAAGTTAATCTAAATTTTATTGACTCATATGTTATACTAATTTATCAAAAGGAAGGTGCCTAGGTTTCTGATATTTCAAGCATTATTGTGAAATGTTTATTTAAAGGGACATGAACTAAAAATATACTTAAAGGGAGACAGTTAAAAAATTAATGATTTATACATTCTGAATGAGTATTCTATTTTAAGCAACTTTAAAAATTGTCTCATATTATGAATGCTCCTTGTGATGTTGCTATCATTACTTTAAAAATAAGGCATTAAATAGATAATTTATTAGCTTCAGTACTCTGGACTGAACTTGTTTTTTTGTGGTGGATTAATTTATCCAACAATCATCAAGGACAACCCAGGTTTTTGAAACAATTGTCCGTAATCTCAAATATCATTATTGATTTGCAAAGAAAGATAACAAGATAATTGTTAACATTTGAGAATCGGATTAAATTATAATGTTGATTAACATTTCATGCTCAATCTGAATCACCAACGCTAAATTTGTTTGGACAGTGTCCCTTTAAGAGATTTAAAGAGTGTATTTACTTCTCTTCCTATCTTGACATACTTTGCTTGAAAACCATATCGAGATAGGCTTAGTAGATGAAGATTGGTGGATGCACATAGATGCCTTATGTGATTGTCTCAACCATGTGCATTTAAATTTCTTCTGTTGAGGATATCTAAATACTAAGATAAATTGATTTACATTTTAAAGTCTAAACAATTTTCTATCTCTACAGATCATTTGATACAATTGTTTGTTTGTAATGTCTATTTAAAAATAAAGACGCCATTGCACAATAACATATATGAGCACTTCAGACAAATACAAGCTCGAGGTTTATTTACTAATAACAAACAAACCTGTAGTTTAACATTTATAAACAGATTATCCAAGTTACTGACCTTATAACCTGAATTTGAACATTCAGAAATATTGCGTGGGAAACGCATCTTGAAACACCAGATTAGCATCTTTAAACATTAAAGTCTAATGTCACGCAATAGCACACAATCAATGTGCATTATGAAATACATTTAATAGAGCAATATCAATACTTCACAATAAGTCAAGAAATGGATTTTATGAAAAATAAAGACATACAATATTAAATGTGTATTTGTATTAAAGAAACAGACCGTTATTAAACCGATAAATGTCTACAACATTTAATAATGTGACAGTATTAGATTTTAAAGAGAATTTAATCATTAATATTTAACGGATCACGGATATTAAATCTGCGTCACACATATCCGCATGACAGGCCCATGAGTTACAAATAAGTCTACATGAAAAATGAAGTTACAGCACCACCATGAGGTATGTGTAAGGAAGTTACTAAGATATGAAACATTAAGGAACGGCCAATCAGAGTTCATCACACAAACACAACTTGAGTCAGAATGGTCTCACAGACATTCTAACAATATTTCAAACTTTTATCCAATCAGATGTACAGATAACTTGTCCCATGGTGCATCTCATGTTTACTTCACCATATAAAAGTCCATTACACGTTGCCATCTTTGTCAGTTCTCTAATGCCTGCAGGCAGTATATATATTTATATATTTATATATTATATTAGCAAACCGAGCAGGCATGTCAGCTCCCAGGTTCACCAAGGAGGAGAGCGCTGCACTGGTCCACGCCGTCAAGGACTTTTATCCCCAGCTGTTTGGGAACAAGAGGAGGTTGACAGATGCGCCTGTTAAGAAGGCCCTCTGGGAGTCTATCACCAATGCGGTTAGATTGGTGTGTGACGTCCAGAGGACCCAGGATCAGATCATGAGGAGATTCGGAGATATGAGGTTGCGGTTAACCAAAAAAGTCAACCTCATAAGGGACTGGGTACAAGCCCGTAAAAGAGGTGGCAAAAGAGAGGCCCCGCGGAAACTGTACCTACTCCCTTATGAGGTGACTTTATGCGAGCTCCTCAATCTCCGGGTCCCCAAAAGATTCAGATCCTCGCCATCCTCGGCCTCCTCTTCTTCCCTCCCAGCTGCGGGATCTGAAAGTCCTGACGCGGGGGCCAGGGCAGCTGCTTCTCTGTCCGGTGGCCTGGGAGGAGATGGAGAATCTGAACCAGGTAATTATCCAACTTCATATAATAATCAAAAAATGTGTATATAGTCAGATACTAAACCTATACAGATCTCACAACATACACTACATATGATGTTTAGATATCTGATTTTAGATTAGTGACACATGAAATAGGAATGATGTGTCTTGCGCTCTACAGAATATACGTCACAGAGCGAAAATGGAATTGCGCATACACGTTAACATGGCTTTGCTGTAAGTGGCATTGCTTTATACATGTTGGTCAAATGACGGATGCGTAATTCCGCTTTGAATCATTGCGCAATGATCGCGAAAATGGAATTGCGCATACACGTTAACATGGCTTTGCTGTAAGTGGCATTGCTTTATACATGTTGGTCAAATGACGGATGCGTAATTCCGCTTTGAATCATTGCGCAATGATCGCGAAAATGGAATTGCGCATACATGTTAACATGGCTTTGCTGTAAGTGGCATTGCTTTATACATGTTGGTCAAATGACGGATGCGTAATTCCGCTTTGAATCATTGCGCAATGATCGCGAAAATGGAATTGCGCATACACGTTAACATGGCTTTGCTGTAAGTGGCATTGCTTTATACATGTTGGTCAAATGACGGATGCGTAATTCCGCTTTGAATCATTGCGCAATGATCGCGAAAATGGAATTGCGCATACACGTTAACATGGCTTTGCTGTAAGTGGCATTGCTTTATACATGTTGGTCAAAATGAAATGTGAATTATTATATATGTGAAGAATACAGTATTCTTATTTTCAATATTATACATAATAAAAAAAGAAGAATCCAAATAAATTATAACATATGCACATCAATTGATGAGAATGAAATAACACCAAAAAATAATTAAAGCTACAGTAAACAACACAACTGATTGAAAATAAGAGTACAGGATATATTTATCATGAATTGAATTGAGGAAACAATTAACTCATGGGACTACCAAAGGATTAATAGTTTTAAATTGATTTTCTAATAATGTAAAGATTTTAAACATGGCATGATTTGTATTAATGATATGCAATCCTCATTTAATATATTACAGATATGGATGTTGCTGCTGGATCCTTAAGGCAGGGCTTGTCACAGTATGGTATGTCTCATTTTAATTGACATTTGTCTTAGAAACATGGACAGAACATTACATACTAAATCCACATTGTTCAATATTTATATGTAATGTCCCTTTAATAGATGGAAATTAAATAATTCTTCGGATATCCTTAAATAACATATTAGATTTGAATTGCATGCTCAATCCCATTCATTACATCAACATATGGAGTAGAGAATTCATTAACACCAACATTGTCAAATCAATATAATTTTATATTAAAGGGATACTGATCTACAATTATTAACCCCTTAACGACTGAGGACGTGCAGGGTACGTCCTCAGAAAAAAGGCAGTTAATGCCTGAGAACGTACCCTGCACGTCCTCAGTGTGGAAAGCAGCTGGAAGCGATCCTGCTCGCTTCCAGCTGCTTTCCGGTTATTGCAGTGATGCCTCGATATGGAGGCATCCTGCAATAACCTTTTTAAGTCATCCGGTGCAGAGAGAGCCACTCTGTGGCCCTCTCTGCACCGGAGATCGGTGGCTACCTGCGTTGGTGGGTGGGAGCCGGACCGGGAGGCGGGTGGCGGCCATCGATGGCCATGTGGATGTGAAGGGGGGCGGGATCGTGGGCGGGGGTGGCTGGGGGCGCGCACGGGCGCGCGCGCGTGCACGGGAGGGTGGGGGCGGGCGCATGCACGGGGAGGGAGCGGGTGGGAACCGCTACACTGCAGAAAATGGGAAATAAAAAATATATAACAAAATAAAATTTAAAAAAATCAGCAAGGTGGTGGGGGTTTGTCTGTGGGGGGTGGGGGGGGGGGAAGCTACACTACAGAAAAAAACAAAAAACCCAAAAAAAAAGCATTTTTTATTGTAAACTGGGTACTGGCAGACAGCTGCCAGTACCCAAGATGGCCCCCAATAAGGCAGAGGGGAGGGTTAGAGAGCGGTTTTGGGGGGGATCAGGGAGGTTGGGGGCTAAGGGGGGGATCCTACACAGTAGCATATGTAAATATGCTAAAAAAAAATTCATTTTTTTTAAAAACCCTTTTATTTTAGTACTGGCAGACTTTCTGCCAGTACTTAAGATGGCGGGGACAATTGTGGGGTGGGGGAGGGAAGGGAGCTGTTTGGGAGGGATCAGGGGGTGGGATGTGTCAGATGGGAGGCTGATCTCTACACTAAAGCTAAAATTAACCCTGCAAGCTCACTACAAACTCCCTAATTAACCCTTTCACTGCTAGCCATAATACACGTGTGAGGCGCAACAGGATTTAGTGGCCTTCTAATTACCAGAAAGCAACGCCAAAGTCATATATGTCTGCTATTTCTGAACAAAGGGGATCCCAGACAAGCATTTACAACCATTTGTGCCATAATTGCACAAGCTGTTTGTAAATGATTTCAGTGAGAAACCTAAAATTGTGAAAAATTTTACGTTTTTTTTAATTTGATCGCATTTGGCGGTGAAATGGTGGCATGAAATATACCAAAATGTGCCTAGATCAATACTTGGGGTTGTCTACTACACTACACTAAAGCTAAAATTAACCCTACAAGCTCCCTAAAAGCTCCCTAATTAACCCCTTAACTGCTGGGCATGATACACTTGTGGTGCGCAGTGGCATTTAGCGGCCTTCTAATTACCAAAAAGCAACGCCAAAGCCATATATGTGTGCTATTTCTGAACAAAGGGGATCCCAGAGAAGAATTTACAACCATTTATGCCATAATTGCACAAGCTGTTTGTAAATGATTTCAGTGAGAAACCTAAAGTTTGTGAAAAAATTTGTGTTTGATCGCATTTGGCGGTGAAATGGTGGTATGAAATATACCAAAATTGGCCTAGATCAATACTTTGGGATGTCTACAAAAAAAAAATATATACATGTCAAGGGATATTCAGGGATTCCTGAAAGATATCAGTGTTCTAATGTAACTAGCGCTAATTTTGGAAAAAAATGGTTTGGAAATAGCAAAGTGCTACTTGTATTTATGGCCCTATAACTTGCAAAAAAAGCAAAGAACATGTAAACATTGGGTATTTCTAAACTCAGGACAAAATTTAGAAACTATTTAGCATGGGTGTTTTTTGGTGGTTTTAGATATGTAACAGATTTTGGGGGTCAAAGTTAGAAAAAGTGTGTTTTTTTCCATTTTTTCCTCATATTTTATCATTTTTTTTATAGTAAATTATAAGATATGATGAAAATAATGGTATCTTTAGAAAGTCCATTTAATGGCGAGAAAAACGGTATATAATATGTGTGGGTACAGTAAATGAGTAAGAAGAAAATTACAGCTAAACACAAACACCGCAAAAATTTAAAAATAGCCTTGGTCCCAAACGGACAGAAAATGGAAAAGTGCTCTGGTCACTAAGGGGTTAATGTTGTCATTCAGATAGAGTATGCAATATTAATAAACATTTAAATATAATACTATCATCATATGTGAAATATTATATTGCTAAATGTATTTCAAAATCAAGAATGTACGTTTATCTGCATCTCAATTTTGGTTGAACAACCTGGGTTTTTATTGATGATTGGTGGATACCTTCAACAAACAATATTTATTGAATACAATATTGCTTATCTGCCTTTAAGATTAAAATGTAGCAACATTCAAATTATAATAGGAGTCAATGTTAAATCATTTTGAACAGTTTGAACAGAGAAATCAATGATTTAAATTAATCATGTCAGTGTCCCTTTAATAAACAATAGATTCATTCATCTTTACATTCTTTGGATTAAACAATATTGATATATAATTTACATATTCACTGTTGGAGTTACTTTATAGATATCAGCATACTCTAACAGCACCATGATTACATATTTGTACTAATCAATTTGGTTTTGTATTGTGATAAATATGTGTTGTGTCCTAAACAAGATTACTGTACATTGCACAAATGGCTCGATGTGCCACATGTGTTTGTTTAGATTTGTCAACAACTGCTCTTCAAAATGTGGTTTGTGTGTATTCTTTTAAGAACATTGATCAATGGGTATATTTAGATATGCAATAGCATCGTATGAGATGAGTTTGATGTCTAATATAGTCTGAAATTAAACATATGTTCAATACATCATTTTTAACAGAATCCCCTTGATTCAATCAAGCATTTTCTGGTTTAATGACTGTTCTATTCTTCACATTTTCAAGTTGATTAATCTTAAAATTCGATACAGATGTGATTTAGTGATATCCCAAATGTGTTTCCTAATATATATCTATATCATTCATAGAGAGAGTTGGTGTGGTGAGCCCACAGGAATCCAGCAGTGACATAGAGCCGCCTTTGCAGTCTCCTGGTAAGTCCATTGACTCATTTATATGTCATTGAAGGTGTATTGGTAATCAATATTATGAGCATGATTCTGATGAAGCATAACATTTGAAACAAACATATAATTTTCTCTTCTGATTATATATTAATTTTCTTTTAATATTGAAAGATTAATAATTAAAACTTTATTAGTCTACACATTTGTTATTCAGAAGATGTATAGCATATGTTTGTTTCCATGTTCATTTTTGACAACAGTCATCAAGTGATACACACATGAGAAATCTTAAATGTTCTATGTACTATGCTTTTATGATTTTTAAATTAATACAAACAATACATCGAAAATATGAATCATTGAGAATAACAAATCTAATGTAATTTGTATGCTCCATCAAAATGATGTAAATCATAACTTTGGGTGTGTATATCTTTAATGCAACATTGATGTGTGTCTTTGAACAACAGTAACATATGTTATAATATCTGTTCTTAACGTGTACACAACATGTTATGTTTTACAGAGATTGATTTAACATATGTGACGGAGGAGGAAGAGGCTGCCTTGGAGTCTAATGGTATGTGAAATATATCTATCATGTTTCCAACATGTTGCTTTATTTGAAATCATTTCATTGAAGACATTCAAAGTCTACAGCTTTTGCACTTTAAAAAGGAATATTATTTGTCTGTTCAAATACACTACTGCCCCCTTTCTATATCAGGCAGCATGAATTTTTTTTTTTTTAAAAATGTATAATTCATGCCATCATTATATCACATGCATATTCCAGGCCAAAACACAATAATAATGTTATAATTGTACAGACAGTAATTGATATTCATCTGAGTGCCTATATGCATACCATATCCTCATTTCATAATTGTTTACAAATTCAAACACACTTCTAAGTATATAGAAAACATAATCAATTTGAAATGCGTTGATTTGATTTCATGATGTATGAGATGTTAATATATATTTATTAAATTTTTAGATGGATCCACCACTTCTGGTCATCTGGTTTACGCCCCTGCCCAGACCCCTGCCCATGCCCAGACCCCTGCCCAGACCCCTGCCCATGCCCAGACCCCTGCCCATGCCCAGACCCAGACCCCTGCCCATGCCCAGACCCCTGCCGGCCCTTCCCATTTATCATTTCCTGCCCCTCCCAAAAAATGCCCCTACAACCCCCTTCGCCGCTCTCCCCGTATTATGGCCCGTACAGCTGCCCAGACCCCAACTCCCCACTCCCCAGCTGTACGGCCTACCCCGGAGCATCAGCTCATCCCTCCCCAAGCCAATCCCATCCCTCCGCAAGCCAATCCCATCCCTCCCCCTGTCTCAACCTTCATTGTCCTGAGTGTCGGATTGTCCTTCCCAGGCACAGCTGTAAGTATCATTCAAAATCAACATTATAAGATACTTAAAGGTACACTGAATGAAAATATTTTCTATTGTGATTCAAATAGAGCATGCAATGTTAATCAAATTTATAATTTACTACTCTTATGAATTATTCTTCATTCTCTTGATATCTTTATTGAAACAAAGAAATGCCTATAATTATTTTAAAAAATAAAATAATTGTGGACATCATTTCTTTATTGTTGGATGAATGTATCCATCAACCAGCAGGGACAAACAAAGTTGATAAACAAATATGGCCTGCCCTAAAAACCGACATTCTTGCATTCAAAATCTAGCTATAGAATTCAAACATTTAAAGAATATGTGTAATTTTTAAATATTTGTAATGTCATGCTCTATCTGAATCAGTCAATTAAATATTTAGGTTCAGTGTCCCTTTAATTGGATATCACTACATATACCAATCACCACTACTTGGATCCAACAATTAATGTACAAATGTTTATACATTATCTCTTGTCTAACCCAGTGGGAATGTAATTTCTTCAGGTTGCTATGTTTACACAGCTTGTCCTCAATGCCCAAATGTTTAAGGATAGGTGTGCCTAACCACAGTATAATTAAAATATTTAAATTGCTAATGTAAGTACAATGTAAATCCTTTAACAAGATTTGATACACTCAAGCTGTATAAGTGGATCATCGAAAACCAATTAAAGGGGACAACATGTTTGAGTAAACTGTCCCTTTAATGATTTCGGTCTGTCTGAATAACATAATTCATGTGTAAAGAATAAATTTAAACTAATTGATGTAAAGAATGATTTGTCTTTATGATGACAATGTATCTTTTCTATTTTTTTGTCTGTTGTGTAATTATCATTAATATTTAATTTATTCTTTATTTTAGGCTGTGACTCAGCAGGCCGTGTTGAGGAACGCAGCTGTCCTGAGAGGGATGAACGACACCATGCAGGCCCAGCTCCGGGTTAAGGACTTGACTCTGCGTGAAATTATGCGATTAAGTTCAAGGCCTGAATCTCGAGCTGGACATGCACAGGACAATGAAGAGGATGACCAGTAAGTGGAGGATCTGGAGATGCTCCAAGGTGGCAGATAAGAATCCTCCGTCCACATGTTGATGTTTTTTTTATTGTTGCCATTTGGTCTTTTTAAAAGTTTATTGTTGTGCCTGTTGCACTCTTTTACCTTGTCATATGTCTCCAATGGGGCTATGGTGGCCCTTGGCAACTCTCTTCATGGACTGTGATGCACTCGTTTACCTTGTCATATGTCTCCAATGGGGCTATGGTGGCCCTTGGCAACTCTCTTCATGGACTGTGATGCACTGTGTTACCTTGTCATATGTCTCCAATGGGGCTATGGTGGCCCTTGGCAACTCTCTTCATGGACTGTGATGCACTCTGTTACCTTGTGATATGGCTCCAATGGGGCTATGCTGGCCCTTGGCAACTCTCTTCATGGACTGTGATGCACTCTTTTACCTTGTCATATGTCTCCAATGGGGCTATGGTGGCCCTTGGCAACTCTCTTCATGGACTGTGATGCACTGTGTTACCTTGTCATATGTCTCCAATGGGGCTATGGTGGCCCTTGGCAACTCTCTTCATGGACTGTGATGCACTCTTTTACCTTGTCATATGTCTCCAATGGGGCTATGGTGGCCCTTGGCAACTCTCTTCATGGACTGTGATGCACTCTGTTACCTTGTCATATGGCTCAAATAATCCTTATTTTTACAAGATTATTTCTAAACGTTGTTGATGTTTTCTTACATACTAATAAAAGACATGTAATTGCACGATTCTTTGTCCTCATTCTTCATGTTATTTTTTTAAAGCTCTAGTTTATCTTGTTGATCCTTAAAGGGACCTACCAAAAATATTTTTTTATTAAAAATCATATATGTAAGACAATTGTAAATGACTTTAAGATTAACATCTCCAATGTAATCTTATTATTTGTCTTTATATATTTTTCTCTTAGGTTTATCATTGCATGATTATGATTAGCATAGTAATTTTTTTATATATGTATATATAGATTGTTATTTGTGTATATATGTATATTTCAATTTTCACATCCATGTGTGTATTTAGAAACTCTGCATGAATTGATGCACCTTTAACAAATGATCTGAGGATTGATACAATGATATAATCCCTGTAAAGTGTTCATTTTATTGAAATCGTATTGTCTATGTGTATCCTCTTTTTAAAAACAAAATAATGTCCCTTTAAGGGATGGTGAGCACAATTGTTAATGAATGTATTTCCATTTCTAAAGCGTTTTTGTCCTTTTTACATGAACAAGGACATATAATCTTATTAATAAACAATCTTATTGTAATGTTGACAGCATATGTATTTCATTTTCTATTCTATCTTATTGTAAAAGTGTAACCAAATAAATCTCTGTGTGTAATGCAAATATTTTAGATGATTAATATTTTTTTAAAAATATGTTAACAAAATAATTCTCCACCCATATATGGCTATAGGTAGGCTGACCATATTTAAACTTGAATAAATGACACGTTTAATCAATCCATGTATCATTATTGTTATTCCAAAACAATCAAAACATATCTTAAAACATCAATGGCATATGTATTTCTCATGTGTATCTTTTAAATGTTAAAGATATACACCATAGCTATAGTTCAAGGGACAGTCAAGTCTGAAAAGATGATTCATGATTTGGTGACATTCCTAGATAACAATATAGACACATACTAGTTCCTAAAATATAAATACGTTTTTTAGTGATATGTCAAGCTGTCAACTGAGTCCTTGTATTGGCTGCGGTTTTTCAGCTATCTCGGATGCGCCATGTTGCTTAAAACGTCACCTGCCAGGCTGTCCAATGATTCCTTGTATTGACTGACGTTCTTACGTGATCAAGAATGTGCCTTTTATTGGATGGCGTTTTGACGCGATCAAGGATGCGCCTTTTTTTTGGGGCGTTCTTACGTGATCAAGAATGTGCCTTTTATTGGATGGCGTTCTTACGTGATCAAGGAAGCGCCATGTTAAGACGTCACATGCAAAGGTAAAAAAAACGTATGATTGGATTACGTAGTCCCGCAATATTTGTTTGTGCATGTTAAACACGTTTGTGACTGCAGCCAATTTTAAAAACCTTGCGAATATGTATTATTTGCATCATGTTACATTGTTGACCCCTAGCTGATAAAGACCACCACATTCTCTTTTGCTGGATGTCTGGTTGAATAAACGAACGAAAGCAAAATGTTTTCATGCATATGATATTTCGAGGCAAGTGCAAATCTCTATAGTCCATGTTGTTTAATATGTTTGTCAACAATATGTTCCTTTTTCATAAAAATGACTGTTGTTTTTAATGTTAAAGATATCTAATTAATAAATATGCGCTATTGTGTTAGAATAAAGTAATCAATATGCATTTAGCTTTATCATATGCTAAATATATGATGCCGACTTCTTCTAAATGTAATTTCGTTGTATATTTTATTAAAGGTTCATTAGACACTCACATTATAAATCAAAACTTTTTTATTTTGTCTCTAGTTAGATAGTCCATTGTTTAACAAATACACGTTTCATTTTGCTTCTGTTCAAAGAAAATGTAATTAATTTTCAGACTCCTCGCCCAGCCTCTGAGTTTCATGTGAGTACCATCTCCAGCTTTCTCCTGTTTGTGTAAAGGGTCTTTTCATATGTTAATGATGGGGTATTGTCTTGTTTTACGGTTGTAATGGGGGTTCATCTATATTTTCAATAGAGCTAACCCGATTTTCTTTGAAAGTGTTTGAAGCTTTGTAATATTGATATCAGTATATGTTAATCTTGTTGTTTGTAGTAGTGTCTATTACATACAGTTCTGTTAAAAATATAGTATACTGTCCCTTTAATGCAAATGTTGATTTTTGTATCATGTATGAGTTCCACATTGTTTAATCTTCAAATATATTATTGTTAGCATATTTTCACCCCCCACTCCTAAAAGGACTTTAAACCATATTCATTGTTCAAACAAATGTCTTTCTAAAAAAAAATTAACACAATAATGTCTCTTTAAGAAAATATACTTTATTTAACACGTCAATATAAATCTGATTTCAATATTTAATTTTTGACCAAGTACATGTAGATATACCAACAAGCTTCAAATATGTGTTAGCATATGTAATTTTGTTAAAGGGACAGTTTAGAAAACAAATAATGTTTTGCATTATTCTAAAAGTCAATTTTGTAATATCAATGATATCAAAGGTTTCTCACCAATTAATCATTTGTCTTTGTTTATTTAAATTTGCTAGATAAACCTATGAGGTTCGTGTGCTCATTTCTTTGAGCTTGAAGAGTGCATGTAATCATTATACAATTTGACCACTAGAGGGCATTTGGATAGCATTTGTAAATGTAAAACCTTGTGCTCATACAGCATATTATTTACCATGTATTGATCACTGATATCTAAAAGGTTGTTATGTCAGAACAACAAATAAGTGGTCATTTTTCCTAGTCATAGATACAAGGTTAAGCACATAAGTCACACGTATTTCTCCATGTTTTGTTGTTTCCAACTTGATAATGCGTAATACAGTGTTTTCTTTGTAATCAATAATTTTCTGACTGTCCCTTTAAGCTGTGTTATTGGCATTCAAACAGTAATATGCCATCATGGATAATTGTAATGGTAATTTTGTTTGCGATTCTGGAAACAGTTTGGACATCACATCACAGAAACCAATCAATATCATGAACAAGGATAGGTATGTGATGATGTGGTTTTCACACACTTATAACCCACACTCTGCAAACAATCTTCCTCCATGGACCCGGTCCCATAGAAGTAGATTATATACAGAGTGTGGTCCACAAGTGTATGAAAACCACATCATCACATACCTATCCATTACACATTAAATAAAAAAAACATTAAAGATGAAAATAAATACTTACTTCCTCTTCCTTCCCCTCTTCCCACGGGGCTGAGGCTCTGGGAGGGGCAACTGCCGACTCCGAAGAGTTCTCCTTGGAGATGTTGTGGGAAGAGTGGAAGGAAGAGTACTGGGACGACCAAGGTGAGGAGGAGAAGATGGCTGAGGAGGAGAAGATGGCTGAGGAGGAGAAGATGGCTGAGGAGGAGAAGCTGGCTGAAGAGGAGGAGATGGCTGAAGAGGATGAGATGGCTGAAGAGGAGTAGATGGCCCGGCAGGAGTAGATGGCCTGGCAGGAGTAGATGGGCCGGCAGGAGGAGATGGGCCGGCAGGAGGAGATGGCCCAGCAGCAGGAGGCCCAGCAGCAAGAGGCCCAGCAGCAAGAGGCCCAGCAGCAGGAGGCCCAGCAGCAGGAGGCGGACCAGGAGGTAGACCAGCATGCTCCTCCCGGAAAAAATTGAACATCTCTTGGTGCAGATTAAAGATTCTGTTTTGGCCTTGTTCGATTCTATTGAGTATGTTTATTATTTGGTTTTGTCCTTCAATTATTTGATTTTGTCCATCAAGAATTCGAGTGCGGCCTTCGATATTTTGTATCCGGGAGTTACGCATCTGGTCTATGTAGTCCAGTAGAACCCGCACCTCCGCTATTTCCTCTTGTTGTGCTTGGCGGGGTACCCGTGCACGGCGGGGTGCCCGTGCACAGCGGGGTGCGGGTCCTTGAGGGTCCTCTGGTTCCGCGGGCTCCTCCTCTGCTTCCGGGGCCTCTTCATCAGCTTCCGTGCGCTCTTCGTCATGGGGGGCCTCTTCCCTCCGAAGTGGAAATTCCTCCCCACCACTCTCATCCCGGGGAGATAGATGAGGCTGTGTTTCTTGTGCTGCCTCCTCCCCAGACTCTGTATATAAAAAAAAAATAAAAAAAAAATGTATATATTAGCATATTTGCAAATCAAGCTTTAAATGACTTAGCTTACGATACAATTACAAATGCAGAATCATTAATCCACTTTGAAATCTAACAAACAATCAATACGATTTCCGCTTTTTCAAAACCGTGTTTGTGATATCTCTGGTCAATCTGAATGTTTTCGCGTTTGTTTTCAGTCTATTTAAATGCACACCTAACCTATAGCCTAGATAGTGATGTAACTGCAAAGTAATTGAATGCGTGTAAACAACGTTATAGCATTAATCTGATCCTTAAAGGGACATGAAACCCAATGTTTTATCTTTCATGATTTAGAAGCATACATTTATTATCAACTTTCTAATGTACTTTTCTTATCTAATTAGCTTCATTCTCTGGATATTCTTTGCTGAAAAGCATATCTAAATATACTTATAAGATGCCGATTGTTAGCTGAATATGGCTGCCTCCTGTGATTGTTTCACCGTGTGCATGGCTATTTCTTAATTAAAATATATATCAAGAATGATTCAAATTAGGTAATATAAGTACATTTGAATGTTTTGTCAAATTGTATTCGCTACCTCAATCATGAAAGTAAAGGTTTGCGTATAGTGTCCCTTGAAATACATTCGTATGTGAAATTATTGTTCAATGAGCTTACCGTCAGATGAGAGTGGCAGGTTCCCGGTATCAATTCCTCCGATACCGACTATTTCCACCTCGGAGATGCTGGGCCGCAACATTTCCTCCCATCGGCAGTACTCTATTTCCAGGGCAGGTCCGCCACCGGTTCCTGCGGCATGTCGGGCCTCCAGGCTTAACTTTTTCTTGAGATCCATCTTACAGTCCCGGTAGCGATGTTTTATCGAATCAATATCTCTGTTCCGGCCACCCACTGCATTGACTGCATTTCTTATCTCATTCCAGAGCCTCCTCTTGTCAGTCGGGGTAGTCTTCTGGTGCTGCAGCCTCCTATACCTGGCCATATAGGCCTCTATGAGGGCCTCCTTCTCCTCCATCGAAAACCTCGCCTCCCTAGTCGCCTTGGCCTTTCCCTGTGACGATGCCCTCTGTTTCCCAGACTGTGAAGCCCTACTCTGTCCGCCACTGGGCCCAGCCACTTGTTCATCTTGAACCAAGTGGCTGGGTCCACCCACCGCTTCCACCCCCACTTCCTGCCCCACTTCCTGCCCCCCTTCCTGCCCCCCTTCCTGCCCTGTTCCTCTCCCCCTCCCTCTCCTCCCCCCTCTACCTCTCCCCTGCCTGGCCTCCATCTGTTCCCTAAACTAAACCCCAAATAATAAAAAAAAAAGTGAGTGTGATGAAATGAAAGGGGGTCAAAATAAAGAACTAAAAAGACAAAAAAAGTGCTGAAAGTGTGAGAGGGATGTAAAAAAACAAAGAGGGTAAGGAGTATTTAAATAAACCAAAAGAAGAAGAAGACTAAAAGGAGGATATGTAAACTAAATGTAACTAGGGGATGGGTATGGGATGGGTATAGGGTATGGGATAAGAGTAAATGGGATGAAAGGGAATGGGACTACAGGGAATGGGGTATGGAATGTAGTATGAGGGGGTATGGGGTATGGAGTGTATGTAGTTTTATTGATAAGTGTATGTATGTATTGAATGTGTTTGCGTGTAAATGTGTTACGTGTACAGAAAAATCACTCGCTCGCTAACTCACACTACTACTAATTCTCACTAACACACTACTACTAATTCTCACTAACAAACACTCCCACTAACTCTCACTATCTTACGCTCCCACTAACAACTCTCACTAACAACTCCCACTCCCACTAACTCACTCACGCTCCCACTAACAGACTCTCTCCCACTCCCACTAACTCCCAATAACTCACTCACGATAACACTAACAACTGACTCTCTCACGCTAACACTAACTCACTCACAATAATGCACCAACTCTCTAATCTTAAACCTCCAATCTCCAAAGACCCACCAGCAACACAGTCAAAGAAGCCCTGCTTGTGTGGTGCTTATATACCCTGCGTAAATGTTTAATGATGTACCAATTTCCGTTGTAAATTGTGTTCAGGTGTGCTTTATTAGCAATTAATATTAGTGCAATGTGTATTAGTTGTGTGAATTTGCGCATGCTCATTTTGAGTTAGTATTTGTGGAATGTGTAGAATGCGATGATGTCATAGTGGTCGTTTTCTCTAACATTGTCCAATAGTATTCTTTTTAAATGTGAATTTGCGATGGTGTGTTATTAGTGAAGTGTTGTATATGTATGTTTGTCCTAATATATAGTGATATTGAATGCGATTATTTTTCTAGTGTATGTATATATTTTTTATTCATTGTTGTTATTTTGCGATTTTCCGCATCTTAAAGTATATGCGTATTACCCGTATTAAATTTTATTTCAAATCCCCCCACTTGTGAATTTGTAATGCTTGTGTGGTTTGTTGATTGATTGTTGTTGTTACATTTGCGGCGTGTTATTGTTGTGCATGATGTGGTATGCGTCATATGACCGAGCTGTGCGTATTCTCGCGAGATCGAGTGTTAGTTGAAAAAAGCTATTTTTTTGCTTTCCCATTGATCTCTATGGGAGACTGTCTTACGCGGGCAGTATTACGCGTGTGACATACACGCGTTAGGAGCATCGTTAGATGGTCTGTTTTAAACTCTAAATACCGGAGTCAAACAATGCCGTGCGTTAGACATTAAACACGCGTGGCGTTAGCAACCCATCTACCGCCGAACTCCAAATCTAGCGGTACGTGTTTACTACTGTTGATAATGTACTCAAGATTGTGTTTGGGTCTCCTAGATATAAAAGGGCAAATGCCCTTTACAACTAGTATTATTAAATGTGAATTCTTTTTAAACAATAAAAAAAATATGTTGATAATAATTCATAATTATATAAATAATTCATAATTATATAAGAAAGACCTGTAAAATGCAACGTGGAAACCTGCAGTTTCCAAAAACCAAAAACATTTTACACCTGCCTTATAAGCTTATAATTTGTGACTTCATTTTTTTTTCCAACAATGTGAACTCAAAAACAGATCTCAAAATAATATTGTATCCTAAAATGTCAATCTAGTATTTTTTTTCCCTTAAATGCACATTGTAAAAGGCTGGTTATTATTACTACTGCAAATATAAACTCTTTGTAATATTGGGTAAAATCCACAATAACTGACGTAAAAAGCATCTTAAATACAAACACAAAAAATAACTACGTAAATAGAAATTTAAATCTCATGTGTTATGCATTTGCAATAGCTTTAATATGCTCTTTTTTATCCAAGAAGTCATTGAGTTATCTGCGGTAGCTGTGCCAGGAGCAGTACTGTATTGTCTGCAATACTGCCAAAGTATTGTGGCCTTGTATGACCCAAGCTTTTAAGAAGAAATGCCTGTAGACTTTAAAAGTAAATATAATATTGCTGGGAAACGCAGTAAATGATTCCAAAATTGCTTATTCTTTAATGTGTGGGAGTCATTTGAAAATATAATTTCCTTATGAATTATACAGAAGTGATTTGCCACATAATTTGAGGAATTATTAAATAAATGCACAAAATGTATGAAACAAAAACTAAAGGAAATTAAGGGGGAAATTTGTAAATTAGATATATATGTGTATAATAATCTTATTACTACACACCACATGGAATGTAAGTGGATAAATGGTTTTCTGTTTACATTTACACTAATATGAGGTTTTAAGATAAATAATCTGCCCTCAGTGATTTTATGAATAAAAACTGGAAGGTTTATGGTGCATAACAGAAAAAGGGTTGTTGCTGTGTCTGTCCCACAGAGAATGTTTGTAAATTGTGATACCATTTAATCTTCATCTGAGGAAGAGACCTGTGAGGTCTTTAAAGCTTATTGAATAAATAAAACTTGATTTTGTTGGTCCATTAAATGTTATCACATAATTGCATCTAACAGTGTTTAAAGGGACATGCTACCCAATTTTAATCTTACATGATACAGATAGAGCTTACAATTTTAAACAACTTTCCAATGTATTTCTGTTATCTAATTTGTTTCATTATCTTTTTATCCTTTGTTGAAAATTAGACCTAGGTAGGCTCAGAAGCTGTTGATTAGTGGACTGCACATATATGCCTCTTGTCATTGGCTTTCAGCTAGCTCCCATAGAGCATTACTTCTCTTTCAACAAAAGATACCAATAAAATAAAGCAAATTAGATAATAGAAGTAAATGGAAACGTTGATTAAAATTGTATGTTCTGTCTAAATGAAGAAAGAACATTTTTGTTCACCTCCAGAGCATAATGCACTACTTGATCCCAATATAACAAATCTGATGAGCCAAGGAGGCATACGCATGTTCCACCAATTACCATCTAGCTCCCAGTAGTGGAGAGCTGTGAGCTTATTCACGCTCTTGTTATGTGTTTATTTTAAAAGCCAGATAACGGTTGAATCAATGGTTGTTGCTCTCTAAATTATTTTGCTGTAGTTTACACTGCCAATAGTCTGGGTTGTGCTAGACATACCATAAGTACCTATATAACCAGTGTGATATTAACTGGACTGATACTATCACTTAAAAATTAATGTAGTTTATACTTTATTATAGTCTGGGTTGTGCCAGACTTAGTGAATAGTGTGCATGAACTTTTAACAATCTTTACGGAAGGACCGACACTTGATCAAGCTATGCATGTTACAAACATAGGCCAGTAGCTATAAAATGTATGAAGACCATTTAGAGCAGCATTAGATCGAGCTAACCTTATGCATGTATGTACATTTTACCGCTTTGTTTAAAAACCTGTTACTCTATACATATACTGATATTACTTCTAAATCTGGGTTGGGCCAGACCTGGATAATGGTGTTTGTCTATCTATAGCATTACAAAAGTATTATTATTGAAAGACCTTTACCAGATAACACTACACAGTTGCCTGATGAAATGGTCTGTGAACCGAGAAATGCGTTGCAATATTGGGGGACTACTTGACACCCCATTATCCACTTTTTATCAGCAACTATTGTGTTGTTGTTATTTTTAAGACTTTGTATTTTAATAAATTTGGATTATATATTTTTAACTTCTTGAGTGGATTTTATTCTACCCATCATCTGCCGAGACCCATACACAAGAAATCAGCTCAACCCCTGAGTGAGCTATTTGGGATCTCTGTATACCTGTGACACCAATACCAAGTTACCATTTGTTTGGGTGAGCTGCCACACCTACACCAATCTGCAGCCTGCTTCCACAAGCACATTGGTGTGCTCCGTGAGTATGTGAGTACCCTCTGAACTAAGAAAATACTGTTAGTTATACCATTAATAGTCTGTACATGTAGTGCCTATATTTTGTGTCTCCATTATAGTACTAACACCTCTCGCTAAGAGTGCTCTAAAGTGGGTGAGCTGTCACACCTCTATAATTCTGCAGCCGGTCTCTACCAGCACATGAGTGTGCTTTGGGAACAAGTGAGTACCCATTTGGCCTGAGTTGTTTACTGTTTATTGTATACTTGACGATACCACACATGAGGCGCCCCTCTATTCTCCATTTTTTCTAGTTTGACCTGGATCTTACAGTGAGGAGGAGGCAGCCATCCCAGCAATCATTTCTCCCTCATTTGGAAGGAACTACTTTCAGAGAAAATTCATACCTGTTATACTACAAGTGAACTTTTTGAAGGTTTTTTATTTTTTTATTGTTACAAAGTCATTGTTACAAGTTAATTTTTTATGTTATTTATTTGATATTAGGTTCTTTTGATGCAATTTTAGTTTATTTAATTTTGTTATAGTTATATAAATAACTGTTTTCAAGCGCCCCCTCTGTGACTAAGTCACTCTTGAACACTACACAGCTACTGCACTAATGGGTGATTTCTTTAAACCACATATAGATCCTAATGCTGCAACTGTGTTCTAGAGATCACTGTTCTTTTGACAGTTAAAGCTTACTTATCCAAACATACTGATGTTTTAATGCCATGCTAATGCATGATGGAGTAGTTACATACACACTAATTCAACTTGATACATAAGATACCATTTGTAACTAGCTGGATATTATAAGTATCCATCACAGCGAGATACAAACCTAGAGTCTAAGAACAGGTAACTCTTGATATAAAATAACATTTGACACAAGAAAAACTCCTTTATTCGTTATTCGTATAAGTCCTTACCACTTTTAATACTGTTCAATAAAGATTGACCTGATGATTGTGGCTATATTGTGAATTACGTTTACATAAAATACACACTATTGATGAATCACTATAAACTAATTACTGTATTATATCTTGAGTACTAATCTATACTGTCATGGACCTAACAGATCACGGTTAAGAATTAAGGGCTCCATGTACGAAGCAGCGAAAGCTGCTCCGGAGCCTTTGCGGGGCAGGTTCGCATATGCGAGCCTGCTTCCCGCAATGTAAGAAGCAGCGGTCTTAGATGGCAAAGCAAAATCACAGAGAGCTCGCTCGCTCTCGGTGATTGACAGCCCCTTCAGTCGCGTGATTGGTCGCGCGACTGAAGGGGCGGGCATTACACACTCCGCTGAGTGTGTAATGATACATACGGGCAAGCGGATCAATAGATCCGCTGCCCGTGTGTAGCGGAGGCGGGCGGACAGCTTTGTGAGTTAAGAAGCTGTCCGCCCGCCTCGTAGTACATGGAGCCCTAAATACCTAATAATAAAACACAAATCTTTGAGAGTATTTTACTCTATATACATTACCATTTACATAAGCAAACTATGTCCTAGAGAGTAACCCTTTGTATATACCTTACCTAATTACCTTACTACTTTTTTGCAGCTAACTACTGTGATTCATTACTGTACCTATTTTGGGGTCTATGTTATGATCTCATAGAGAGCAACTTTAACATTTTAATTCGAGATCACATTTACCTTCAATTTATATAGGCCAAATCAACTTACATAGTGAGTCTCTTTATATTACAACGTTAACCCGTATCTGTGACATTTTTAATTTGTATGTTACACAACCATATGCCTAGATTTAGAGTTTGGCGTTAGCCGTCAAAACCAGCGTTAGAGGCTCCTAACGCTGGTTTTGGGCTACCGCTGGTATTTAGAGTCAGTCGGGAAAGGGTCTAACGCTCACTTTCCAGCCGCGACTTTTCCATACAGCAGATCCCCCTACGCCATTTGCGTATCCTATCTTTTCAATGGGATCTTTCTAACGCCGGTATTTAGAGTCGTGGCTGAAGTGAGCGTTAGAAATCTAACGACAAAACTCCTGCCGCAGCAAAAAGCCAGGAGTTAAGAGCTTTCTGGGCTAACGCTGGTTCATAAAGCTCTTAACTACTGTTCTCTAAAAGGACACTAACACGCATAAACTACCTATGTACCCCTAAACCAAGGTCCCCCCACATCGTCGCCACTCTATTAAAAATTTTTAACCCCCTAATCTGCCGACCGCACACCGCCGCCACCTACATTATCCCTATGTACCCCTAATCTGTTGCCCCTAACACTGCCGACCCCTATATTATATTTATTAACCCCTAATCTGCCGCCCCCAACGTCGCCTCCACCTACCTACAATTATTAACCCCTAATCTGCCGACCGGACCTCACCGCTACTCTAATAAATGTATTAACCCCTAAAGCTAAGTCTAACCCTAACCCTAACACCCCCCTAAGTTAAATATAATTTAAATCTAACGAAATAAATTAACTCTTATTAAATAAATTATTCCTATTTAAAGCTAAATACTTACCTGTAAATTAAATCCTAATATAGCTACAATATAAATTATAATTATATTGTAGCTATTTTAGGATTAATATTTATTTTACAGGCAACTTTGTATTTATTTTAACCAGGTACAATAGTTATTAAATAGTTAATATGTATTTAATAGTTACCTAGTTAAAATAATTACAAAATTACCTGTAAAATAAATCCTAACCTAAGTTACCATTAAACCTAACACTACACTATCAATAAATTAATTAAATAAAATACCTACAATTATCTACAATTAAACCTAACACTACACTATCAATAAATTAATTAAATAAAATACCTACAAATAAATACAATTAAATAAACTAACTAAAGTACAAAAAATAAAAAAGAACTAAGTTACAAAAAATAAAAAAGAACTAAGTTACAAAAAATAAAAAAATATTTACAAACATTAGAAAAATATTACAACAATTTTAAGCTAATTACACCTACTCTAAGCCCCCTAATAAAATAACAAAGCCCCCCAAAATAAAAAAAATGCCCTACCCTATTCTAAAATAAAAATAGAAAAGCTCTTTTACCTTACCAGCCCTTAAAAGGGCCTTTTGCGGGGCATGCCCCAAAGAATGATGCTCTTTTGCCTGGAAAAAAAAACATACAATACCCCCCCCAACATTACAACCCACCACCCACATACCCCTAATCTAACCCAAAACCCCTTAAATAAACCTAACACTAAGCCCCTGAAGATCTTCCTACCTTATCTTCACCACGCCGGGTATCACCGATCCGTCCAGGCTCCGATGTCTTGATCCAAGCCCAAGCGGGGGCTGAAGACGTCCATCCTCCGGCTGAAGTCTTGATCCAAGCCCAAGCGGGGGCTGAAGATGTCCATCCTTCTCCGGCTGAAGTCTTGATCCAAGCCGCGGCTGAAGAAGTCCATCATCGGGCAGAAGTCTTCATCCTATCCGGGCAGAAGATGACATCCGGACCGGCAAACATCTTCATCCAAGCGGCATCTTCTATCTTCTTCCATCCGACGACGAGCGGCTCCATCTTCAAGACCTCCGGCCCGGATCCATCCTCTTCTTCCGACGACTAGACGACAAATGAAGGTTCCTTTAAGGGACGTCATCCAAGATGGCGTCCCTCGAATTCCGATTGGCTGATAGGATTCTATCAGCCAATCGGAATTAAGGTAGGAAAATTCTGATTGGCTGATGGAATCAGCTAATCAGATTCAAGTTCAATCCGATTGGCTGATCCAATCAGCCAATCAGATTGAGCTTGTATTCTATTGGCTGTTCCGATCAGCCAATAGAATGCAACCTCAATCTGATTGGCTGATCCAATCAGCCAATCGGATTGAACTTGAATCTCATTGGCTGATTCAATCAGCCAATCAGATTTTTTCTACCTTAATTCCGATTGGCTGATAGAATCCTATCAGCCAATCGGAATTCGAGGGACGCCATCTTGGATGACATCCCTTAAAGGAACCTTCATTCGTCGTCTAGTCTTCATTCGTCGCTATTAGCAATAGGGAACTGCTACACAATAACTTGTTGCTTAAAGTCACCCCTGAATGTGCAAAGTTTTTTACGTTGTTTAGCTTTGAATCTACAAGCTTATGAATTTCTTTGTTCCAATTCCTGCAAATGTTTGAACAATGGCAGTTTTGCTATGTTATTATGCAGGTTGACTGTTTGTGCACACATTTTGTTAATTACTGAGCATGCTTTATTACCTGGTGTGCTATTAGCTTAGACTGAGTCTGTATTGATATAATCTTGTAGTCTTTATTTTGTTGGCCAGCTAATTGTGCAGAAAACTTTTGGTGAATGGATAATTTGAGTATTATAGTGTTGAATCTGATAAGATAAAGGTTTTATCTCTCTCCTACCTTAGTACATTAATATAAAAAAAAAAAAAATATATATATATATATATATATATATATATATATATATATATATACAACACACAGAAAACCTTGCACTCGCCAGCAGATTCACAGTAATGTTTAAAAGCAAAACTGGGGGAAGTCAGTTACATTTGGCACCAAAGGATCAAGCCCAGGACCATGACAAGGTCTCCTCCTTCCTGGGACCCTAAACCAGTACCCACACAATGCCTACTTCCAAACAAACCAACTGGGAACCTCCCAGGGTGACACAGGCTTTTGTAACCTCCCCTATGTAAATACAAAACACAGGAATGGACCGGACTCACAGACTGGACTGGGTACACATCTTAAGCCACAGCAAACTCCACAGCCCTAAACAATGACAGACAGCTGCAAAGTTCCCAGCAACCCAGGCAGTTAAACCCAGAGCAGCCTGGGTGACAGGCCCGCAGGGAAGCATTACAAACATTATCAAAACAACACGCAGAAAACCTGGCACTCGCCAGCAGATTCAAAGTAATGTTTAAAAGCAAAACTGGGGGAAGTCAGTTACATTTGGCGCCAAAGGATCAAGCCCAGGACCACAACAAGGTCTCCGCCTTCCTGGGACCCTAATCCAGCACCTAAGCTTACATTCCTGCTTTTCAGCAAAGGGTAGCATGAGAACAAAAACATTGATAATAGAAGTAAAAAAGGAAAGTGGTTTAACCCCTTGAGTGCTAACAATGGCTCAGAGCCGTCGCTAGCTCTCACCTACCTTTTGAGCAATCTGGGGGCTCTTATCGACTCCCACCCCGGCAATCGGGCCTGTAAAGTGACAGGCATCGCCGGGGCTTCCCGTTACGTGCAGTGACGTCACGCGCAATGATGTGATGACGTCACCGTGCAACTTTACAAAAAATGACAATGGATAAGATAGGGAAAGGGGGCATGCTGCTTAGAAGCCTGTATCTCAGGCATCTAAGCAGCTACAGACCCCCAAGACCCACCGTTGGAAAGGTAATCGCCTAACTTTTGTAACGGTATATGTATTGGGGATCTGTAAATTTCTTTATTTTTTTTTAAATAGTAAAAAAACAAAAAAAAATCCAGGAATTATATGCTTTATCTGATTCATGAAAGAAAAAATGGGGGTTGTGTCCCTTTAAGGTTTTACAAGTAAATAGAGGAAAGTGAATGCATACTACCTCCATACAAGCTGACCTCTTAGTACGCTAGCTTCACTAGCAACCTGTCCTGATAAGCTTGTGCCAATCTTCTCAATTTTGTTTCTTGGCTGTTTTACCTCCAGATATTCCTTTTGGACTTCGTAAAAAATCACAATGCAAAAACAGGGAAAATAATGCAGATTGGAAAAGTCACCCATATTGTTAATGGACAGCATTGGCTTTAGTGAACTAATCAATTTTCTCTTAACTTTCTTAACTTTTTTTGGACCATATTGCAATTCCACACATAAAGCGCAAAACTGACCTTTTCAATACGTTTGAAACTTTAGAATACTTCTGTCATGTAGCACCTGTGCAATACACTCTGAAATAGTTACAAACACTATTTTAGATGTGTGTATATATATATATATATATATATATATATACTATATATATGATTGTATGGGCTAGATTCATTAAGTCTATGTCCGTTGGTAGTGGGCAGGATAAAAATTTACATATGTATCTAATAGACATTATGGGGTATATTTATTAATGTGCAAGCGGACATGATATGATGTAGCGTATCATGTCCGCCGCACATCGATAAATGCTGGTGCAATGCCGCCCCTTGCAGATTCACGGCCAATCGGGGGTGCAATCAACCCGATCGTATTCGATCTGGTTGATTTCTGTCTGCGGCGACAGAGCAGCCGGACAAGTTATGGAGCGGTCTGAAGGCTCGCCGGAAACAAGGGGCATCAAGCTCCATATGGAGCTTGATAAATCGGCCCCTATGTATCTTGTACAGCTAACGAGGTTTGCAGGAAACACAAGAAATGCTCATTTGCATGGGTTTTTATAGAAAACAGGGGCCCGATCCGATATGCAGCGTTGCCCGCAAAAGCAAGCAATGCCAAATTCTGCGCTGGTTTGGTATCCTACATATGGCATAACAAAGAAGTTACACTCGTATATTTCTGCCTTCGCCCGTAGTTTTTTGCCCCATAGACTGATATACACAACCCGCGCAGTTTGGTATCCAATATACAGCGTAAGGACTTACGTGGCGAAAATGGAGAAATCTTACTCCATTTTAACCTCGCCACAAAATGCAGGCGTAGCCTTACGCTGAGTATTGGAGCCACCTACATTATATGTATTACCCCCTGATCTGATCCCCCTACACCGCCGCCACCTATATTACATATATTACCCCCTGATCTGATCCCCCTACACCGCCGCCACCTATATTAAATATATTAACCCCTAATCTGATCCCCCTACACCGCCGCCACCTATATTAAATATATTTCCCCCTAAAACTAAGTCTAACCCTAACAACCCTAACTTAATTATTATTTAAATAAATCTAAATAATATTAATATTATTAACTAAATTATTCCTATTTAAAACTAAATACTTACCTATAAAATAAACCCTAAGATAGCTACAATATAATTAATATATATTAAATATATTAACCCCTAATCTGATCCCCCTACACCACCGCCACCTATATTAAATATATTACCCCCTAATCTGATCCCCCTACACCGCCACCACCTATATTAAATATATTACCCCCTAATCTGATCCCCCTACACCGCCGCCACCTATATTAAATATATTAACCCCTAATCTGATCCCCCTACACCTCCGCCACCTATATTAAATATATTAACCCCTAATCTGATCCCCCTATAACGCCACCTCCTATATTAAATATATTAACCCCTAATCTGATCCCCCTACACTGCCGCCACCTATATTAAATATATTAACCCCTAATCTGATCCCCCTACACCGCCGCCACCTATATTAAATATATTAACCCCTAATCTGATCTCCCTACACCGCTGCCACCTATATTAAATATATTAACCCCTAATCTGATCCCCCTACACTGCCGCCACCTATATTAAATATATTTCCCCTAAACCTAAGTCTAATCCTAACACCCCCTAACTTAATTATTATTTAAATAAATCTAAATAATATTAATATTATTAACTAAATTATTCCTATTTAAAACTAAATACTTACCTATAAAATAAACCCTAAGATAGTTACAATATAATTAATAATTACATTGTAGCTATTTTAGAGTTTATATTTATTTTACAGGTAACTTTGTATTTATTTTAACTCGGTACAATAGCTATTAAATAGTTAATAACTATTTAATATCTACCTAGATAAAATAATTACAAAATTACCTGTAAAATAAATCCTAACCTAAGTTACAAATACACCTAACACTACACTATCAATAAATTAATTAAATAAACTACAATTATCTAAACTAAAATACAATTAAATAAACTAAACTATATTACAAAAAACCCCACTAACTTTCAAAAAATAAAAAAATATTACAATAATTTTAAGCTAATTACACCTAATCTAAGCCCCCTAATAAAATAAAAAAGCCCCCCAAAATAATAAAATTTCCCTACCCTAAACTAAATTACAAAAGTAATCATCTCTATTACCAGCCCTTAAAAGGGCCTTTTGTGGGGCATTGCCCCAAAGTAATCATCTCTTTTACCTGTAAAAGAAAGAATAATCCCCACCCATTACAACCCACCACCCACACACCCCTACTCCCCCCCGCAAAAGGCCCTTTTAAGGGCTGGTAATAGAGATGATTACTTTTGTAATTTAGTTTAGGGTAGGGAAATTTTATTATTTTGAGGGGCTTTTTATTTTATTAGGGGGCTTAGATTAGGTGTAATTAGCTTAAAATTCTTGTAATATTTTTTTATTTTTTGTAATTTAGTGTTTTTTTTTTAATATAGTTTAGTTTATTTAATTGTATTTTAGTTTAGATAATTGTAGTTTATTTAATTAATATATTGATAGTGTAGTGTTAGGTGTATTTGTAACTTAGGTTAGGATTTATTTTACAGGTAATTTTGTAATTATTTTAACTAGGTAGCTATTAAATAGTTATTAACAATTTAATAGCTATTGTACCTAGTTAAAATAAATACAAAGTTACCTGTAAAATAAATATAAACCCTAAAATAGCTACAATGTAATTATTAATTATATTGTAGCTATCTTAGGGTTTATTTTATAGGTAAGTATTTAGTTTTAAATAGGAATAATTTAGTTAATAATATTAATATTATTTAAATTTATTTAAATAATAATTAAGTTAGGGGGTGTTAGGGTTAGACTTAGGTTTAGGGGGTAATATATTTAATATAGGTGGCGGCAGTGTAGGGGGATCATATTAGGGGGTAATATATTTAATATAGGTGGCGGCGGTGTAGGGGGATCAGATTAGGGGATAATACATATAATGAAGGTGGTGGCGGGGTCCGGGAGCGGCGGTTTAGGGGTTAAACACTTTATTTAGTGGCGGTGGGGTCCGGGAGCGGTGGTTTAGGGGTTAATACATTTATTATTAGGAGTGAGAGGGGGGGATTGTGGATAGAGGGGTATACGTGTCGGGATGATGTTTGGTAGGTGTGTCAGGCAGTTACGGAATATTTAAAAGTTTAGTACGTTTTTTAGGCGCAGGCAGTTTTTAAAGTGCCGTAAGTCACTGACGATTCGAGAAATTTGTACTTACGCTTATTTCTGGACATCGCTGGTTTGTCTGACTTACGGCACTTTAGAAACTGACGGCGGGGTATATTGGATACCCCGATGTGCGAGGTGAAACTACGGGCGGTGCGGGTTCCCTCGCTACGCCGTATATCGGATCGCACCCCAGAAGCCTGAAAAAACATATTTTGAAGCATTACAATTTAGAATATCTAGAACTAAGTTTTACCAGTTTCTTAACATAATTAAATTTCTGCAAAAGCAAACCTTGTTCTGTAAAGGGACATAGAACATTTTTCAATATTTTCACTGTCAAAATCCTGATATAGAGCTCTTCTTGATTTAAGATGACGATATCAACCTCAACTGTGTTTTACTAAGTGAGATAGTGATGATTGTGATGGAAAAGAATAAAAAGTAATGGTCAATCCTACATTGAAGAGAATTTAGGAAACAAAATCACTCAAAATAAATAAGTGTAGTTTTTACTTAAAGGGACATTAAACGGACATGAAACCCAACATGTTTCTTTCATTATTAAGATAGAGAATACCATTTCCAATTTAATTCAAATGTCAAATTTACTTTGTTCTAATGTTATTCTATGTTGAAGAGAAATCTAGATAGGTAGCGTGCACATGTATAGAGCAAGAAATAGTGCGGCCATCTGGTGCTCTTGCTGATGTGTAACATTGTTGCAAAACTGACATATAGTGCTGCACACGTGCACACTCCTGAACTTACTTTCCGGCTTTTCAACAAAGGCTAAAAATAAAACAAAGAAAGTTTGATAATAGAAGCATATTGAAAAGTTGTTTAAAATTGTATGTTCTATCCGAATCATGAAATACAATTGTTGTTTTTTTATGTCCCTTTAAATAGTAAATAAACGCTATATAGAATTATATATTCAAAGCAAATATTAGCTTGAGAATAATATACACCCAGTATTTACGTTTTTTTTTACAAAATGTACTATTAAAGTCTATGGAGATGTTTGTAGCATTGCTAAATAATTATTCTCAGTCCTATATTAGTTATTTCAATATTGATAAAAATAAGTGTAAATTTTAGTTCAATGGGCGCCACCTTGTTGTAGTCTGAGTTTTATTTTCTGTTGAGAACAATCAGGGACAGTAATAAACGTGTCACTAAAATGTACAACCAATGAATATGTGGAATAAAGCAGATTTAACGGGACACTAAACCCAAAATTTTTCTTTCAGTATTCAGGTACAGAATACAATTTTAAACAACATTCCAATTACTTCTATGCTTTAGTTTGCTTTATTATTTAGATATCCTTTGTTGAAGAAATAGCAATGCACATGCATGAGCCAATAACATGAGGCATCTATGTAAAGACACCAATCAACAGCTACTGAGCCTATCTAGATATGCTTTTTTTTAGCAAAGGATATAAAGAGAATGAAGCAAAGTAAATAATATAAGTAAATTAGAAAGCTGTTTAAAATTACATGTTCTTTCTAAATCATGAAAGAAAAAAATGTGTTTCATGTCCCTTTAAGTCTGCAGTCTGTACTTTCACCTTTAACAGGATTTTCAGAATATACGATAAGAGGACAAAATAAACAGGGAGCAAATAAATTGCAAAGTTCTTTAATTTAATATTGTATCATTGACACAATCACATGACTTCCTGATTCCTGCAAATGTTTACATCGGAAATTTGTTCCGATCCCAAACATTTGCCCCGTCATGAAAAGGTTAAACATGTTATGGAATGTTTAAATGTTGAGTTTCTTTAATCCTTTTTTTTGTTCAGCTTTGATATATAAAAGGATATGAAACGGTGCTCCTTTAGTTAAAAAAATATGATAAATCAAAGTAAACAGAAAAAGAAACAGCCACTGCCTGCAGGGATATAAGGGAGCTACCATCATAGAGCTTAAGTTCTACTGTCACATAATTTTTGGAGCTATGGCACATGTCTCTTAGCCACCACTTTAAACAAGGAATATTGAATATAAAATCCTCTTTTTGAATCATGAATTTTAATATTTTGTTGATTGTGAATTTTTATTTGAATAAAAAAATATTACTTTTTTTATGTTGAATCTAGAATTTTTACAATCTAATGTGGAACAGAGTATGATTTTCTAAATGGACTAGATACATTTCATTAGCAATAATTTAAACAAGTTGAGGAATTGCAAAAAAAAAAAGAATGAAAAGTCAATTTTTAATTATGTGTTTTTTCAGATTTATTTTGTTTTCTTAGTTTGATTATCAACAAAGGATACCACGAGAACAAAGGAAATGTGTCAATAGAAGTAAATTGAAAAATCTCTTCAAATAACATGATCTATCTGAAGCATGAACAATTCATTTATGACTTTATCTTTAAGTTGGCTTTGATTATTAAATTTACTCTGTTGTTTTGTTATTTATTGAAAAGCATACCTAGATATGTTGAGGAGCAGCAATGTGCTACTAGGGACTAGCAGGTTATTGGTGGCTACACAAATATGCATCTTGCTATTGGCTCACCAGATGTGTTTAGCTATCTCCCCGCAGTGCATTGCTGTTCTAGAGCTGACTTCATTACATGTTTTACCCCTGTGCAGAATTATTTGCAAGCAATAGGGCAGTAATTACATGCTCCAACACATTGGCCTCCATTACATATACAGCGTCGCCCGCAAAAGCCGGCGACGCCAGTTTTTACGTGATTTTGGTATTACATATACGGCGTAGCATACAAGTTACGCGCATATATTTCACCCTTCGGATGTATTTCTTTTAACCATAGACTAACATAGAACAGACACGCAATTTGGTATCCAATATACAGCGTAAGGACTTACGCGCACAAAATTCAGAAAATCTACTCCATTCTTATCTCGCCACAAATTGCAGGTGCAGGAACCCTTGCACTGACTAGAAAAGCAACGTGACTCCCTGGAAGCCTTAAAAGGACACTGTACCCAAAATTTTTCTTTTGTGATTCAGATTGAACATGAAATTTTAAGCAAATTTCTAATTTACTCCTATTATCAAATTTTATTCATTCTCTTTGTATCTTTATTTGAAATGCAAGAATGTAAGTTTAGATGCCGGCCCATTTTTGGTGAACAACCTGGGTTGTCCTTGCTGATTGGTGGATAAATTCATCCACCAATAAAAAAGTGCTGTCCAGAGTACTGAAACAAAAAAAAAAAGCTTAGATGCCTTCTTTTTCAAATAATGTTAGCAAGAAAATGAAGAAAAATTGATAATAGGAGTAAATTAGAAAGTTGCTTAAAATTGCATGCTCTTTCTGAATTACAAAAGAAAAAAATTGGGTTCAGTGTCCCTTTAACAAACACATACATTTAAGCAGCATCTCAAGGTTAAAGGGACAGTATACTATGATATTTGTTTTTTAAGGTTTATTTGTGTATTTGAAATAGTTTGAAGCCACAACATAATCAAATGGATTGAGCTTGTAGGTACTTTATCACATTGTGGACATATACTTGCTTATTTACTTTAAATTTCTTCTCAAAACAATCAACAATACTTGGAGTAGAGAACAATGGGAAATCATAATTGTATTACCTTCATCTCTTTATATATGGGTTTATCTATGAATTTTGAATAGCATAATTACATGTCGCATTTTTAAATGAAATTGTGGTTCATTTTTACGAGTGTTAGCCTAATTTGCATAAAACTACTCTTTTTTGATACTTTCTGTGGATAAAATACTGGCGTAAGTTACTTGCGACGACTAAAATGTGTATTTGCGCACATTTCAGAGGATCGCCAGTTTGTCCTACTTACGCCATTTTAGCATCTAACGGCGCAGTATATGTAATACCCCGATGTGCGAGGTGAAATTACGGGCCGCGCGGGTTCCCACGCTTGCGCAGAAACCTGCGCCGTATATGTGATTGCGCCCATTATCGTGCTTATGTTATTGTAAGTTTAACCTCATGCTGCCTGACTGTGCTTATTGAATGCGGCTAGAAGTTTATCCTCTAACTGCCTGAGTACCTGTGTATTACTCTGTAAACTATATTGTTATAGCAAAAATTACACATTTATTTCTGCTTGTTACTGGACTGTGCTCTGGGAAACTACTACATTTACACTTACTAAATGCCATTATGTTACCAAGATTGGGTTCTGGACTGTGTATTTCTCTGCAAGACTATTTGTCTGTCCTGAACTATAATTAGTCTGTTGCTTCATCTATACCATTATACTTTGCCCTGCTAGTATCCAATGTCTCCAACTGATGTGATTTCCATTATTTACTTCACCTATTCTACAGGTATTTCTCAGGTTGTATTTCATGCTTTGTTCATCTTTGTATTTGTCTATTCAACTTGTGGGTTTAATATTGAGATTATACCTGTGCATAGTTGAAATGTGACACTAGCTGCATTAAACTGCCACTATGGGCTTGATTTATCAAGCCCTTCTCCTCCCATTGACTGCAGGTTTGCACAAGAGAAACTGCAGTCCGGATTTATCAAGCCTGTTCTCCACCTCTGCGGTGTAGAATTTTTATCTCCTCAGTCTTGTCTGACCAGGGAGATTGACAGCTCCTGCCCGTGCATGATTGGCTGTGTGCAGGTAGGGGGTGGGGTTGCACGCGAGGGCAAAGGAGCTCTCGCGTGCAATGTCAAATTCCGTCAGAGGATTGCTCCTCACCAGAGAAGAGTTGGGGCAGACAGAGGCGAATATGTCCACCCCTGTCCACCATGGATTGATAAATCGAGCCCTATGAGTGCTTTTTGTGGCTAGTGGGATCACGTCTTCTCTTATGAGGTTATTGGATTATACAGTAGAAGTACTTTCACTAAGATACCTCCCTCAAGTACCGGTAATTTGTATCTTTTGGTGCAATCTTCCTTTTTAGGCTTAGTGATATTCCAGCATTTAATTTTTTTATTCTTTTTTTCTGTACTATGTATTCCTCACTCTTACTTGTACACTGATAATGGCTGATGGCACATTCCTGTCCCAGTGACATCCCTTGTATGCCTTCAGGTTCTGTGTTCAATTTTATATGTTGTATTGTTTAAAACCCAAGTATCTGGCAATATAATTATTAACCTATGCCTGTGCCTACAGGTTTTTATTAAATGCTTTTTCTATTCTGTCAGTGTATGTGCTTGTGCCTAGTGCAGCACTTTTCCCTTTATCCTATAACTAGATTCTCTTCAGACATGCTGTCTTGTTGCTGTGCTAGGATTAGCACTGAAGGGGTTAACTGGACACATCATGCAAGGAAAGTTCCTTACAAAGCAATGGGCCTCCCCTTTCATTCTGTTAAGAAAGCTCATTATGAGCATAATGCAAAAAATAATTTAAAATATTTAGTGACTTTGAAAAATCCATTTAAAAAATCCATTTTAAAAGTTGCCTGTTAATAAATAATGTAGTTTAATTGTTTAATTTTATAATCCTTACAAATAATTTTTTGATTCAGCATCACCAGAATTATTATGGTTGAGGCTGAGGAATGGATTTATCTTGGACTTAAAGGAAAATGGAAATCAAAAGAAAAGTTTAATGATTCAGATAAAACATAGAAGTAAAACAAAATACATTTTATGTCCATTACCAACTTAAAGGAATAGTCTAGTCAAAATAAAATTTCATGATTCAAATAGAGCAGCAATTTTAAGCAACTTTCTAATTTACTCCTATTATTAATTTTTCTTTGTTCTCTTGGTATCTTTATTTGAAAAAGCAGGAATGTAAGCATAGGAGCCGACCCATTTTTGATTCAGCTCCTGGGTAGCGCTTTCTGATTGGTGTCTAAATGTAGCCACCAATTAGCAACCCAGGAGCTAAACCAAAAATGGGCTGGCTCCTAAACTTACATTCAAATAAAGATACCAAGAGAACAAAAAAAATTGTTAATAGGAGTAAATTAGAAAGTTGCTTAAAATTGCATGCTATATTTGAATCATAAAAGATTAATTTTGACTAGACTATTCCTTTATTTTGGTAACTTTGATAACAATTATTTCTCACCACAAAGCAAATCATTTTACTAACAATTAACAGTTAAAAAACTTTTAAAATATAACATATGCCTTTTGTCTTTGGCTCATTAGATGTGTTTAGCTAGGTAAATATAGTGTATTGCTGTTCAGGAACTAACTTTAGCTATGTGTTTAATCACTTAACAGCGGCAATCACAGTCTATCAAGTAATTTGTTTTTTAGTGGGTTTTTAGTCCAAAAAGGACACTTTTCTTTTGAACTTGATCACTGTAGCGGGTTTTCAGTTTTTTGTAAACATTGTAAACTGTGTAACAGCTCCATGTGCAATATTGTAGCTGCAAAAAAGTTGTACAAACGAGATTGTGCTCTTGTGAATGTTTTTTAAAAGAAAACACACTTAAAGGGACACTGAACCCAAATTTTTTCTTTCATGATTCATATAGAGCATGCAATTTTAAGCAACTTTCTAATTCACTCCTAGGGCTCCATGTACTAAGCCGTCAATTCATCCGTCATTTTAGACGCGGCTAAACTCGCCGTTACTCGCCGCGGGCGAAATGGTGTCCGCTGTTGCTATGTACTAATAATCCCACAATAAATAGACACGTCTAGCCCGCCGCGAGCAGTGGCGGAATATTGATAAATTTGACGCCTCGCTCGCCGCGACTAAGCTGATGTACTTAACTTTCAGTTGAATTGTCTGGCCAATTGTTAACACTTGACATGTAAGGTGTCATGAACGTCATAGTAGTCGCGGGAATAGAATTTTGCTCCTATAAATGTACAACTTTTCTAAACAACTTTATTATTGTTCCAAAATTTTTGGAGAGTAATTACAGAGCGCTCTTTTTTGTGATCTTTATTTACAAATTCGATATGGCTTCATCTGGATCTGAAACCGCTTCAAAATCCAAGAATCCTCACTTTTCTCATCAGCAAAACGTTGTTTTGATTGACATGATTATTGACTCTTATGATTATTTGTTTGGATGTCGTGTCAAACAGACAAATTTTTCTAGGAGGAAGCAGATCTGGCAAAGGATCAGCGACGCTGTTAGTGCCCAGGGTCCAGGAAAAAAGGATGTCGATCAGCTGAAGAAACGTTACAACGACATTAAACGTTTCGCCAAAGCTAAATTGGCCAGAGAAAAAAATTCGGCACGTGCTACCGGAGGTGGACCAGCATATGTGGCAGACCTCAATGATTATGAGCAGAAGCTTGTTCAGCGTCTGGGACGAGAGATCATCACTGGCATAACAGATGATTGTGACAGTGATTTAAGAGGTAAATGTACAACATAATTGACGCAAATGTTTTTTTTTTTAAATTATGATAGGTCATTGTCTCCAATATATATTTCTTTAAAATAACATTATCTAACTTCTTACGCTTCAGTATCTGAATCTATATAGGCCATTTAGGCCCCAAATACTGCAATCATTTATGTCGCATATATGTATAAGGGATTGTACAAGCCATTTAGGCCCCAAATACTGTAATCATTTATGTCGCATATATGTATAAGGGATTGTACAATAATATGGTTGTTATACTGCCTTTTTTTAAAGGTCTAACGGAACTAAAGATTTGTTGATTATTAATATAGTGATCCCTAAAGATAACACCCATGTGTTTATTTTCAAACCAGTATTGCATAGAAACCTTAAAGAGATAATGACAATAGAAATAATGTAATTTGAAACTATTAAAAAAATATTGATGTTGTGTAACATGGTATGTCCGACATTAATCATGAGACTAACCCGAGATCACATGCCTTCTTAAATTTCTGATCTATTGACTTCCATGTTGCGTTATTTGACTATAGAATATTATTTTTAACATCTTTCAAAATTGTTCTCCGCTTTATAAACATATACTTTTTTCAGATATAGCTATGCACATAGTTGACGCAGTCACATGAACCATCTATGTGCATCAACCAATGATCATTTACTGTGCCTGTATAGATTTGCTTTTCATCAAAGTATAAAAATCCAATGAAGGCAAAAACATAATACAATTAAATATTTTTGAAAAAGCATTTTCTTATGCAATTTGTAAAGGAAATTTTATTTGTTCATGTCCCTTTAAAGGGCCACTAAACCCAAAATCTTTTTTTAATGATTCAGATAGAGAATAGAAATTTAAACAACATTACAAATTACTTCCATTATTTCTTTGGCTTCATTTTCTAGATATTCTTAGTTGAAGAAAAATAAATACACATGTTGAGCCAATCACACGAGGCTTCTTTGTGCAGCAATCAAATGCTTTTCAACAAAGAATATCAAGAGAATAAAACAAATTAGATAATATAAGTAAATTATAAAGATGTTTATAACTGCATTCTCTTTCTAAATCATAAAATAAAAAAGGTGGGTGGCATGTCCCTTTAATGATTGAGCCTTCATTCACTGCTGTGATTATTATTATTAACACTTTTAGCTTTCAGTTTCAACTAGAAATAAAAATAAACCTAACGTATTTTTTTTTTATTTTTTTTTTAAAGCAACGCCAACAACACAAGCAGAGCCTGTGAGGAGTAACGAAGTGCCCACTTGTTCTACTTCATCTTCTGCGGTTTACAGACCACCCAGTCCAGCTGTTTCCAGACCTTCGGCCAGTTTTACACATGGACAATTAATACGCTCCACATCTAATGTTACACACACAACTTCCTCGGTGGACACACTTCCTGATGTAAGGACCAGCACTCCAGAAACTGGTGTTGGTAGAGCAACTGGTAAGTACTTTACAAATGAATAATTTCAATGTTTATCTCTTTTATCTATCAATTTTTTTTTTTTTTTTTTTTTTTTTTAAATGTCAAATGTCATTATTGACATATTCTAGTTCGAGATCTTTTACAGATGGAATGTAATTTGAAGGACAAATAGCAATGATCATAGATTTTCATGAAAGGGACACTGTACAATTTTTTTTTAAATGAGGATTCGTGTAGAGCATGCATGCAATTGTAAGCAACTTTCTAATGGGTTTAAATGTTATCATTATTTTCTTTTTGAGAATTGATCATAGTATTACATTAGAAAGTTGATTGAAATTCCATGCTATATATCTTATTCTACAAAATATTATTTTTGCTTCAGTGTCCAGTTAATTGCAAAGTACATTTCCATTAATAATTTTCCAAATAGAAATTTCACTGAATGTAATAGCGTTTGAATATATGGTTACATTGACTAAAAAACCTTTTTATTTTATTTATTTATTTATTTTTATTTTATTTATTTTTTTATAGGTGATTTGGGACGTCTTTTCCAGCGATTGACTGGACATTCATCTCCATTATTTGATGGTATCACATATGTATATATATATAATATAACTTAAATTGGTGTATGACGGTTGTATCTGCTCTCTCCTTCTATTCTATTTCTGCAAGTGTTTTTAGAACATTTTATTTTTATTTACTAACAATTTGTTATGTCTTGATCTAGAAGAAGAAAACTCATCAAGGGAGATCACTATCAATCTCATGCCGATAGTGGAAAATCCCATTCAAGATGAACCACCAGGAGGGCATGATGGAAGTGAGACTCCAGATATTCTTGAAGATTTTGGAGATGCGCAACCAGATGAAATTCACACACCGGAAAACCTTGAGGAACCTGTTGAAACACAGGCACCACCAATTGCACTGCAAACAGGTGGTCTAAATATTGACAATACACCGGCAGAAGGACTATTGGCCGATGTTGGATTGAGGGAAATGTTGACACTTGCAAGGCAATACAGAGAGGACCACAGAGAAATGCAAAATATGATTAACACTAATATTGACCGCTGGGCTGCTCTGTCAGAAAAAAATGTTGAACTAGAAATGCAAAGGAATGAGATTGAAATGCAGAAATTACAGCTGCAAAGAGAAATGTTCCAGTGGCAGAGGCGGATGGATGAAGAGAAAAACCAGCAAATTAACAGAGCTTTAACCATCAGTGAAAGGACATTACAATCTCTGTTGGCTATTGTCAGTGAAAGGGAGGGTACAACAGACCCAAAGAGGCCACGTCTGGAGTGAACATTTAATTTATTATTTATAACACTATATTAGTCACTGTTAATTTTTTTTCATCAATATATTGTTTAATAAGTTAGTTTTTGTGTTCTTTAAGTTTAAAATGTTATTATTTAATAAAGACAAATTTTTTTTATGCCCAAAAAAAAAGTTTATTTACATAAATTCAAAATCACTTTTGATTCTTCAACACAAAAGTTTTTCTCAGTTATTAATTGTCATTCTTCTGACAATCATCATGACAAAACAAAAAATGAAATCAAATAACATATTTACGGTATAAAAAATCTACTTGCTCCATTAACATTCCCAAAGTTGCCCTAATTTTAGAAATTTTTTGTTTAACATGATCTTCAAGACAACTCTGAGTACTTTTGTCTGCAGTTTCAATAGTTGATTTTGAAGATAAATCTGTAGAAAAATAAATGCAAAGCAAATTTTAATTCAATTTTCATATACATATGCAATGTATGATAGGGTTTTTCATCACAAATATTACCTCCTGATGTGCTGTTATCTAGGTTATCTACTATATTAGCTTCTACACTTATGTCCACTCCTTTAAAGCTTTCATCTGAGCCAACTCCTATTTGAAATATACAATATGTATTAGTTAAAACTTTGATTTTCTTAGATTTAAGATTACTGAGTATGAAACATACCTTTATCTACCATCATTGTTGGTAAAACTTCTATCCTTGGTTGAGTATCATCTGAACTCAAGGCTTCAAATATTGGCACACTATCAGGATTTTGAAATTCTTCCATTTCCATACTATTTTCCATGTCTTCCATGGTAATATCTATGAACGTAATTACAAAGATAAAGATAGAAAACTATTAAATCAAAAACCTAGGATATATTATTTAAAACTATAATAATAATCATTAAAAGGGACAATTTCTAAGTTTCATGATTCAGATAGTGCATGCAATTTAAATAAACTTTCTATTTTACTTCATTCTTTTTGTATCTTTATTTGAAAAGCAAGAATGTAAGTTTAGATGCCAGCCCATTTTTGGTGAACCAACTGTGTTGTACTTGCTAATTGGACAGAACCAATCAAAAAGTGCTGTCCATGGTGCTCAACAAAAAATTGGCTGGCTCCTTAGCTTAGATGCCTTCTTTTTCAAATAAAGATAGAAAGATAATGAGGAAAAAAATGATAATAGAAGTAAATTAGCAACTTGATTAATATTGCATGCTAAAACTTTTTAAGCCAAAACCTAAAATATATGATTTAAAAGTTAAATAATAAGTCATTACCTGTCTGTGTCTTTTTATGAAAAATGTCATATGGATTTGGAGATAATTCAATATCCAATAGTGTTATTGGCAAAGGTGGAGAAAGAGCTTCACTTCTGGGTGTTTGCACCAACATTGACCTTAGGTAGCGTGGTGGGTGTTCACACTTCATTCTCCTACTTCTCATATCTATAAACATATATATATAAAAAAAAATTGGAATAAAAAAAATAAATTTAATTATTCCAAGTAATTTTTTGTTTTCAAAACATTCAGTTCTGCATGCTTACTTTTCTAACATGTTTCAATGGTATATAGTAATATATTTATATTTTATTCTACTAACTCAGTTCTGCATGTTTCAATGGTATATAAAAATATAGTTATATTTTACTCTACTAACTCATTTTTGTATGCTAACTTTTCTAACCTTTTAAGTGTATATAGTAATATAGTTAAATTTTAATCTACTAACTCAGTTCTGCATGCTTACTTTTTTAACTTTTTGCAATTGTATATACTAATATAGTCAAAGTAACACTCAGAAACTAATATTGTCCTGGATTCGTCAATGATGACGCAGTTCAAAAATAAACCCTTTTTTATATTATAAAAAATTATTTCATATATAATTTTGAAACTTACATGTCCTTATCAATCTTCAAATCGATTTATAGTACTTCGGTTCTCTTCTCTTCAAATCACTATATTTTCTAAGACACTGTCGTCTTGTTCTTTTAATTTTTGAAATACGATGCATTCTTCTCAGCATCTCGTATATAATTTTGTCTCTGCATTCCTGTCTCACTCCCCTCAGACCACCAATCCGTTTAGGGAAATATTTATCCATGGCATAAACTAATATCACCAATTCTCCAGCACCAAAAGGTTCAGGACGCGACATGTTAGACGATGACGTGATTAATCGTTATGTCAATCATTAGCGCATTGATATAGATATGTATCCCCGAAAAATAGAGAAAAATATAATGTATATGTAGATTAATGTATTTTATGTAGACATGTGCACCGCTAAAAAATTCGGTTCGTTTTCGGTTCGGATCGATTCGGACTTTTAGAATTTCGTTTCGGATCGAATCTGATTCGGCAAAATTTGAATAAATTCGTTTCGGATTTATTCGGATCCGAATAAATTCGTTTCGGATTTATTCGGATTCGGCTGAATTCGGTTCTATTCCGTTCCGAAATTCGGTATGTTTTTACTACACTAACACCCATTTAGTACACTAAGTCACTAACACCCATAAACTACCTATGAACCACTAAACCGAGGCCCCCCCACATCGCAAACCCTATAATAACATTATTTAACCCCTAATCTGCCGATCGGATATCGCCGCCGCCTACATTATAGCTATTAACCCCTAATCTGCTGTCCCTAACACCGCCGACCCCTACATTATAGTTATTAACCCCTAATCTGCCTCCCCCAACGTCGCCGCAATCTAACTACAAGTATTAACCCCTAATCTGCCGACCCGATATCGCCGCCGCCTACATTATAGCTATTAACCCCTAATCTGCTGTCCCTAACACCGCCGACCCCTACATTATAGTTATTAACCCCTAATCTGCCTCCCCCAACGTCGCCGCAACCTAACTACAAGTATTAACCCCTAATCTGCCGACCCGATATCGCCGCCGCCTACATTATAGCTATTAACCCCTAATCTGCTGTCCCTAACACCGCCGACCCCTACATTATAGTTATTAACCCCTAATCTGCCTCCCCCCAACGTCGCCGCAATCTAACTATAAGTATTAACCCCTAATCTGCCGACCCGATATCGCCGCCGCCTACATTATAGCTATTAACCCCTAATCTGCTGTCCCTAACACCGCCGACCCCTACATTATAGTTATTAACCCCTAATCTGCCTCCCCCAACGTCGCCGCAATCTAACTATAAGTATTAACCCCTAATCTGCCGACCCGATATCGCCGCCGCCTACATTATAACTATTAACCCCTAATCTGCTGTCCCTAACACCGCCGACCCCTACATTATAGTTATTAACCCCTAATCTGCCTCCCCCCAACGTCGCCGCAATCTAACTACAAGTATTAACCCCTAATCTGCCGACCGCAAATCGCCGCCACTATAATAAATGTATTAACCCCTAAACCGCCGCACTCCCGCCTCGCAAACACTATAATACATTTTATTAACCCCTAATCTGCCCTCCCTAACATCGCCGCCACCTACCTACAATTATTAACCCCTAATCTCCCGCCCCCATCGTCGCCGCTACTATAATAAGGTTATTAACCCCTAAACCTAAATCTAACCCTAACCCTAACACCCCCTAACTTAAATATAATTTAAATAAAACGAAATAAGTTTACTATAGTTAAATAAATGAATCCTATTTAAAACTAAAGACTTACCTGTAAAATAAACCCTAAGATAGCTGCAATATAACTAATAGTTACATTGTATCTATTTTAGGATTTATTTTTATTTTACAGGCAACTTTGTATTTATTTTAACTAGGTACAATAGTTATTAAATAGTTAATAACTATTTAATAACTACCTAGCTAAAATAAATACAAATTTACCTGTAAAATAAATCCTAACCTAAGTTACACTAACACCTAACACTACACTGTCATTAAATTAACTAAATAAATGAATCATATTTAAAACAAAATACTTACCTGTAAAATAAACTCTAATATAGCTGCAATATAACTAATAGTTACATTGTAGCTATTTTAGCATTTATATTTATTTTACAGGCAACTTTGTATTTATTTTAACTAGGTACAAAAGCTATTAAATATTTATTGACTAATTAATAGCTACCTAGTTAAAATAATTACAAAATTACCTGTAAAATAAATCCTAACCTAAGTTACTATTAAACCTAACACTACACTATCATTAAATAAATTAACTACAAGTACCTACAATTATCTACAATTAAATAAACTAAAGTACAAAACCCCCCCACTAAATTACAAAAAAAAACAAACACTAAATTACAAAAAATAAAAAAATATTACAAGAATTTTAAACTAATTACACCTAATCTAAGCCCCCTAATAAAATAACAAAGCCCCCCAAAATAAAAAAAATGCCCTACCCTATACTAAATTACAAAAGTTAACAGCTCTATTACCTTACCAGCCCTGAACAGGGCCCTTTGCGGGGCATGCCCCAAAGAAAACAGCTCTTTTGCCTGTAAAAAAAAAAACACAATCCCCCCCCCCACATTACAACCCACCACCCACATACCCCTACTCTAACCCAAACCCCCCTTAAATAAACCTAACACTACCCCCCTGAAGATCTCCCTACCTTGAGTCGTGTTCACCCAGCCGGGCCGAAGTCTTCATCCGATGGGGCAGAAGAGGACATCCAGACCGGCAGAAGTCTTCATCCAAGCGGGGCAAGAAGAGGTCTTCCATCCATCATACAAGTACCAAAATACAAACAAACACTAAATTACAAAAAATAATAAAATATTACAATAATTTTAAACTAATTACACCTAATCTAAGCCCCCTACTAGCTATTAATATAGCTACAATATAACTAATAGTTACATTGTAGCTATTTTAGGATTTATATTTATTTTACAGGCAACTTTGTATTTATTTTAACTAGGTACAATAGCTATTAAATAGTTAATAACTATTTAATAACTACCTAGCTAAAATAAATACAAATTTACCTGTAAAATAAATCATAACCTAAGTTACAATTACACCTAACACTACACTATCATTAAATTAACTAAATAAATGAATCCTATATAAAACTAAAGACTTACCTGTAAAATAAACCCTAATATAGCTGCAATATAACTAATAGTTACATTGTAGCTATTTTAGCATTTATATTTATTGTACAGGCAACTTTGTATTTATTTTAACTAGGTACAATAGCTATTAAATAGATATTGACTATTTAATAGCTACCTAGTTAAAATAATTACAAAATTACCTGTAAAATAAATCCTAACCTAAGTTACAATTAAACCTAACACTACACTATCATTAAATAAATTAACTACAAGTACCTACAATTAAATACAATTAAAAAACTAAACTAAAGTACAACCCCCCCCCACTAAATTACAAAAAATAAAAAAATATTACAAGAATTTTAAACTAATTACACCTAATCTAAGCCCCCTAATAAAATAACAAAGCCCCCCAAAATAAAAAAAATTGCCCTACCCTATACTAAATTACAAAAGTTAACAGCTTTATTACCTTACCAGCCCTGAACAGGGCCTTTTGCGGGGCATGCCCCAAAGAAAACAGCTCTTTTGCCTGTAAAAAAAAACACAACCCCCCCCCCCACATTACAACCCACCACCCACATACCCCTACTCTAACCCAAACCCCCCTTAAATAAACCTAACACTACCCCCCTGAAGATCTCCCTACCTTGAGTCGTGTTCACCCAGCCGGGCCGAAGTCTTCATCCGATGGGGCAGAAGAGGACATCCAGACTGGCAGAAGTCTTCATCCAAGCGGGGCAAGAAGAGGTCTTCCATCCATCAGAAAAGTACAAAAAAACAAACAAACACTAAATTAGCAAAAATAATAAAATATTGCAATAATTTTAAACTAATTACACCTAATCTAAGCCCCCTACTAGCTATTAATATAGCTACAATATAACTAATAGTTACATTGTAGCTATTTTAGGATTTATATTTATTTTACAGGCAACTTTGTATTTATTTTAACTAGGTACAATAGCTATTAAATAGTTAATAACTACCTAGCTAAAATAAATACAAATTTACCTGTAAAATAAACCCTAACCTAAGTTACAATTACACCTAACACTACACTGTCATTAAATTAACTAAATAAATTAATCCTATATAAAACTAAATACTTACCTGTAAAATAAACCCTAATATAGCTACAATATAACTAATAGTTACATTGTAGCTATTTTAGCATTTATATTTATTTTACAGGCAACTTTGTATTTATTTTAACTAGGTACAATAGCTATTAAATAGTTATTTACTATTTAATAGCTACCTAGTTAAAATAATTACAAAATTACCTGTAAAATAAATCCTAACCTAAGTTACTATTAAACCTAACACTACACTATCATTAAATAAATTAACTACAAGTACCTACAATTAAATACAATGAAATAAACTAAACTAAAGTACAAAAAAAACAAACACTAAATTACAAAAAATAAAAAAAATTACAATAGAATGCGAGGTCAATCTGATTGGCTGATTCCATCAGCCAATCGGATTGAACTTGAATCTGATTGGCTGATTGAATCAGCCAATCAGATTTTTCCTACCTTAATTCCGATTGGCTGATAGAATCCTATCAGCCAATCGGAATTCAAGGGACGCCATCTTGGATGACGTCACTTAAAGGTACAGTCACTTAGTCGTCGGATCAAGAAAGAAGAGGATGCTCTGCGTGGGATGTCTTCAGGATGCTGCCGCTCCGCTCCGGATGGATGAACAGAGAAGATGCCGCCTGGATCAAGACTTCTGATGGATGGAAGACCTCTTCTTGCCCCGCTTGGATGAAGACTTCTGCCGGTCTGGATGTCCTCTTCTGCCCGATCGGATGAAGACTTCGGCCCGCTGGGTGAAGATACGGTAGAGAGATCTTCAGGGGGGTAGTGTTAGGTTTATTTAAGGGGGGTTTGGGTTAGAGTAGGGGTATGTGGGTGGTGGGTTGTAATGTGGGGGGGGGGGGTATTGTGTTTTTTTTTACAGGCAAAAGAGCTGTTTTCTTTGGGGCATGCCCCGCAAAAGGCCCTTTTAAGGGCTGGTAAGGTAATAGAGCTGATTACTTTTGTAATTTAGTATAGGGTAGGGCATTTTTTTATTTTGGGGGGCTTTGTTATTTTATTAGGGGGCTTAGATTAGGTGTAATTAGTTTAAAATTCTTGTAATTTTTTTTTATTTTTTGTAATTTAGTGTTTGTTTTTTTTGTACTTTAGTTTAGTTTATTTCATTGTATTTAATTGTAGGTACTTGTAGTTAATTTATTTAATGATAGTGTAGTGTTAGGTTTAATAGTAACTTAGGTTAGGATTTATTTTACAGGTAATTTTGTAATTATTTTAACTAGGTAGCTATTAAATAGTAAATAACTATTTAATAGCTATTGTACCTAGTTAAAATAAATACAAAGTTGCCTGTAAAATAAATACAAATGCTAAAATAGCTACAATGTAACTATTAGTTATATTGTAGCTATATTAGGGTTTATTTTACAGGTAAGTATTTAGTTTTATATAGGATTAATTTATTTAGTTAATTTAATGACAGTGTAGTGTTAGGTGTAATTGTAACTTAGGTTAGGGTTTATTTTACAGGTAAATTTGTATTTATTTTAGCTAGGTAGTTATTAACTATTTAATAGCTATTGTACCTAGTTAAAATAAATACAAAGTTGCCTGTAAAATAAATATAAATCCTAAAATAGCTACAATGTAACTATTAGTTATATTGTAGCTATATTAATAGCTAGTAGGGGGCTTAGATTAGGTGTAATTAGTTTAAAATTATTGCAATATTTTATTATTTTTGCTAATTTAGTGTTTGTTTGTTTTTTTGTACTTTTCTGATGGATGGAAGACCTCTTCTTGCCCCGCTTGGATGAAGACTTCTGCCAGTCTGGATGTCCTCTTCTGCCCCATCGGATGAAGACTTCGGCCCGGCTGGGTGAACACGACTCAAGGTAGGGAGATCTTCAGGGGGGTAGTGTTAGGTTTATTTAAGGGGGGTTTGGGTTAGAGTAGGGGTATGTGGGTGGTGGGTTGTAATATGGGGGGGGGGGTTGTGTTTTTTTTTACAGGCAAAAGAGCTGTTTTCTTTGGGGCATGCCCCGCAAAAGGCCCTTTTCAGGGCTGGTAAGGTAATAGAGCTGTTAACTTTTGTAATTTAGTATAGGGTAGGGCATTTTTTTTATTTTGGGGGGCTTTGTTATTTTATTAGGGGGCTTAGATTAGGTGTAATTAGTTTAAAATTCTTGTAATATTTTTTTATTTTTTGTAATTTAGTGGGGGGGGGGGGTTGTACTTTAGTTTAGTTTTTTAATTGTATTTAATTGTAGGTACTTGTAGTTAATTTATTTAATGATAGTGTAGTGTTAGGTTTAATTGTAACTTAGGTTAGGATTTATTTTACAGGTAATTTTGTAATTATTTTAACTAGGTAGCTATTAAATAGTCAATATCTATTTAATAGCTATTGTACCTAGTTAAAATAAATACAAAGTTGCCCGTACAATAAATATAAATGCTAAAATAGCTACAATGTAACTATTAGTTATATTGCAGCTATATTAGGGTTTATTTTACAGGTAAGTCTTTAGTTTTATATAGGATTCATTTATTTAGTTAATTTAATGATAGTGTAGTGTTAGGTGTAATTGTAACTTAGGTTATGATTTATTTTACAGGTAAATTTGTATTTATTTTAGCTAGGTAGTTATTAAATAGTTATTAACTATTTAATAGCTATTGTACCTAGTTAAAATAAATACAAAGTTGCCTGTAAAATAAATATAAATCCTAAAATAGCTACAATGTAACTATTAGTTATATTGTAGCTATATTAATAGCTAGTAGGGGGCTTAGATTAGGTGTAATTAGTTTAAAATTATTGTAATATTTTATTATTTTTTGTAATTTAGTGTTTGTTTGTATTTTGGTACTTGTATGATGGATGGAAGACCTCTTCTTGCCCCGCTTGGATGAAGACTTCTGCCGGTCTGGATGTCCTCTTCTGCCCCATCGGATGAAGACTTCGGCCCGGCTGGGTGAACACGACTCAAGGTAGGGAGATCTTCAGGGGGGTAGTGTTAGGTTTATTTAAGGGGGGTTTGGGTTAGAGTAGGGGTATGTGGGTGGTGGGTTGTAATGTGGGGGGGGGATTGTGTTTTTTTTTTTACAGGCAAAAGAGCTGTTTTCTTTGGGGCATGCCCCGCAAAGGGCCCTGTTCAGGGCTGGTAAGGTAATAGAGCTGTTAACTTTTGTAATTTAGTATAGGGTAGGGCATTTTTTTTATTTTGGGGGGCTTTGTTATTTTATTAGGGGGCTTAGATTAGGTGTAATTAGTTTAAAATTCTTGTAATATTTTTTTATTTTTTGTAATTTAGTGTTTGTTTTTTTTTTGTAATTTAGTGGGGGGGTTTTGTACTTTAGTTTATTTAATTGTAGATAATTGTAGGTACTTGTAGTTAATTTATTTAATGATAGTGTAGTGTTAGGTTTAATAGTAACTTAGGTTAGGATTTATTTTACAGGTAATTTTGTAATTATTTTAACTAGGTAGCTATTAATTAGTCAATAAATATTTAATAGCTTTTGTACCTAGTTAAAATAAATACAAAGTTGCCTGTAAAATAAATATAAATGCTAAAATAGCTACAATGTAACTATTAGTTATATTGCAGCTATATTAGAGTTTATTTTACAGGTAAGTATTTTGTTTTAAATATGATTCATTTATTTAGTTAATTTAATGACAGTGTAGTGTTAGGTGTTAGTGTAACTTAGGTTAGGATTTATTTTACAGGTAAATTTGTATTTATTTTAGCTAGGTAGTTATTAAATAGTTATTAACTATTTAATAACTATTGTACCTAGTTAAAATAAATACAAAGTTGCCTGTAAAATAAAAATAAATCCTAAAATAGATACAATGTAACTATTAGTTATATTGCAGCTATCTTAGGGTTTATTTTACAGGTAAGTCTTTAGTTTTAAATAGGATTCATTTATTTAACTATAGTAAACTTATTTCGTTTTATTTAAATTATATTTAAGTTAGGGGGTGTTAGGGTTAGGGTTAGATTTAGGTTTAGGGGTTAATAACCTTATTATAGTAGCGGCGACGTTGCGGGCGGGAGATTAGGGGTTAATAATTGTAGGTAGGTGGCGGCGATGTTAGGGAGGGCAGATTAGGGGTTAATAAAATGTATTATAGTGTTTGCGAGGCGGGAGTGCGGCGGTTTAGGGGTTAATACATTTATTATAGTGGCGGCGATTTGCGGTCGGCAGATTAGGGGTTAATACTTGTAGTTAGATTGCGGCGACGTTGGGGGGGGGGGGCAGATTAGGGGTTAATAACTATAATGTAGGGGTCGGCGGTGTTAGGGACAGCAGATTAGGGGTTAATAGTTATAATGTAGGCGGCGGCGATATCGGGTCGGCAGATTAGGGGTTAATACTTGTAGTTAGATTGCGGCGACGTTGGGGGGAGGCAGATTAGGGGTTAATAACTATAATGTAGGGGTCGGCGGTGTTAGGGACAGCAGATTAGGGGTTAATAGTTATAATGTAGGTGGCGGCGATATTCGGTCGGCAGATTAGGGGTTAATAAAATAATGCAGGTGTCAGCGATAGCGGAGGCAGCAGATTAGGGGTTAATAAGTTTCAGATTAGGGGTGTTTAGAGACTCGGGGTACATGTTAGGGTGTTAGGTGCAGACTTAGTGTTTCCCCATAGGAAACAATGGGGCTGCGGTGTTAGTTTTTTTTCAGCCGAAACTCCCCATTGTTTCCTATGGGGAAATGCCGAATTTTAACGAGCTAATTCGGATTTATTCGGAGATACGGCAGCTATTTCGGATTCATTCGGTAGATTCGGAAGTATTTTAATTCGGAAATCCGAATCGATCCGAATCTCCGAATTTACCGAATTTACCGAATTTCCGAATTAATCCGAAACGAACCGCACATGTCTAATTTTATGAAGGTTTGTAAATATCGATGTTTATAGTTATTACAAATGATATTTGGTTTCTATACATTTTCTTTGTTTCAGATGTGTTGATATGTATTAAAATTTACTTTGGTTTACAATTGTTATTTTGTTTCTAAACATTTTCTTTGTTTCAGATGTGTTTATATGTATTAAAATTTATTTTGGTTTACAATTTTTATTTTGTTTCTAAACATTTTATTTTTTTAAGATGTGTTTATATGTATTAAAATGTACTTTGGTTTACAATTGTTATTTTTTTCTAAACATTTTCTTTGTTTCATATGTGTTTATATGTATTAAAATTTATTTTGGTTTACAATTGTTATTTTGTTTCTAAACATTTTCTTTTTTTTCATATGTGTTTATATGTATTAAAAGTTACTTTGGTTTACAATTGTTAATATATAATGTTTAAAGATTGTAATTTTGTAATAAAATAATTTATTTGCCATTATTTTCTATATGCCACTATTCTTTTAACAAATCTTGAATGGAAAAATATATTATTAAGGATAAGAAAATAAGTGTTAAGAGTAAGCCCTTAAGGTATTTATTTGAATATGGGAAAACCTAGTAGCTGTTAAAAATTGAGGTTAGAATAAAACAAATCAAATTAGCAAGTCTTTTTTAACTCAAAAATCCTATCTGATAACATAAAGCACTGTTGAATATACTGTCGCTTGTTACAGCTACAATTCAATGACACAATACAATGAATTAGCATCAGCTATGGAGGGATTACATTACACTAATCACATTATGTAAAAGAGTGAGAGCAGCTGTAGACACTAGTGTGATGTCACAAAGACGATGTATTACCTATAATATATTGTCTGTAATAACTTTGATCATAAACTTTATTTATTTGAAACCTTTGATAATTGAAGAGCAACAACTGTTATGTATTTAACTGTTTATCATGAGTGATTTTTAATAACCTTAATTCTTAAACAAATAATGGAGACAAGTTAATAAAGAAAGTTTTTTATTGATCAACTGAAACTTTAATCTTCAAAATATTGTTCTGAAACCATGTCCCTTGTTGCATTTCCACGCCTATTAGCTTGTTCTACACATATTTCTTCTGGTAAATCATCAGCATCTATTGGATCTTCATCTTCTAATGGACAGCCTCTTTTAATTGATATATTGTGCAGTATGCAGCAAACCAATATAATTTTTGCAACTTTCTCTGGTGCATACTGCATAGCACCACCAGAACGATCAAGACATCGAAACCGCATTTTCAAAAGACTGAAAGTCCTCTCAATAATCCCCCTGGTAGATCGGTGAGCTTCATTGAAACGTACTTGACTTCTGGTCTGTGGGTTGTTATAGGGAGTCAACAGCCATTCTGTATATGAGTACCCTCCATCTCCTAATAGAAGATATAATAAATATAGATATTACTATAAGAATAATTATAAAGATTCAGAACTATACAATACAAATTTAAACTATACAGATTACAGTCGACAAATTGGGCGCAATTTTTGTACATTGAAATGAGAGACAAATTAGACGCCAGTTATGCTTACCTAGAAGCCATCCTTCAGGCATATTTCCATCCTCGAACTTCCGGTATAACCCAGTCTGCCTTAAGATGTAAGAATCATGACAGGAGCCAGGAAAGTTAGAACGGACACTGATAATCCTCATGTTGGGGTCACAGACCATCTGGACATTCAAGGAATGGAAATGCTTTCTATTCCTATAGATCTCCTTACGAGCTTGAAGTGGTCTTACAGCAACATGGGTACAGTCTATGGCACCTAGGACATTGGGCATCCCAGCCATCCTATAGAAATTTGACTTGATAGATTGCCATTCTTCAGGGGTAGATGGCAAACAAACATATCAACGAAAAATAACCATCATAGCCCCTATTACTTTGGATAAATGGCGTGAAAAAGCAGATTGACTCATTCCAATAATGACGCTAGAAACTGCCTGAAAGGAGCCTGTTGCAAAAAAATGCAATGCAGCTAATAGTTTCAGAAGTCCCGGAATAGCTTGTGAACGAGCAGTCATCGGCTCCAAATGATCTTCAATCTCTCGATACAGGTGTAATATGGATTCACGATCAAGCCGGAATCTTTGTATGATCTCTTGGTCAGAAAGGCCGTGCAAACCAACCCATGGAAGGAATACATGGGGGACACGAACTCTCCTTCTTCTAACCAATCGATTAGCTACATTTCCAGTATTCTGTCTTCTAGCCCGGATTCGCATCAAACGGAGAATAAACAAAAACAGAATTCTCTCCATAGCTGCTGAAATGAACACTATAAGTACAATGCTGATATTACTGCCTTTTATATATGTCTAGACTGGCGTCTAGAGTGACTTTCCTATTGTTTTGTACCTTGCCCGCCACCTAAAAGGTGGCGAGGCAAAAATAACGAGGTGGGGGCGGAGATTGACGCGAGCGGACAAATAGATTTTTTAGTACATTCGTTTTTGGCGAGTTGGTGGTCAAATGTGTCTAATTACAGTAAAAAAATGGAGAAGTAGCGAGGTTTGGCGGATAAGTACGCTCGCAATTTTAAAGATGCGAGTTTTAACATAATTGACGGCTTTGTACATATCAGTTTGCGAGTTTTGACGCAAGATTTGTTGTGGGTAGCTCGCTGACTGCTTAGTACATGGAGCCCCTATTATCATTTTTTCTTCGTTCTCTTGCTATCTTTATTTGAAAAAGAAGGCATCTAAGCTTTTTTTTGGGTTCAGAACTCTGGATAGCACTTTTTATTGGTGGATGAATTTATCCACCAATCAGCAAGGACAACCGAGGTTGTTCACAAAAAATGGGCCGGCTTCTAAACTTCTTGCATTTCAAATAAAGATAACAAGAGAATGAAGTAAATATGACAATAGCAGTAAATTAGAAAGTTGCTTAAAATATCATGCTCTATCTTAATCATGAAAGAAAAAAATTGGGTTCAGTGTCCCTTTAAGTGTCCTGGTTTTCAAACAGGATTGCAGCCTTTGTGTTTGCAAAGTTTTCCAGTTCTTACTGCTTCATTATTGATCTCCAAGTCATAAATGTAATCCCAATTGAGACTTCAATATAGCCGTGAACGTGTTTTAACTTGGTGGTCACAAAGGTGAGGTCATGAAGGCACCTTTTAGGCCAGATTATAAAAATTTAAAAGTAATAAATAGCACAAGAGCGAGAGACTCAGGCGCCCTAACTTTAGGACTTTGGATATTGTGCTAACTTCTCCCCATATAATTCTATGGGGCACACAAAAAAAAGTTATCCCTCACACGCTTACCCCCTACTGCGCTATACCAACTGCGCTAAAAACTGCGCTAAAAATGAAGGTGCTTTAGGAATACTTCACTTTTCTATGTCCTTCACAGAGAAGAAAATGTTCTTTTTATTTCTGTATATATCTGATTATTTTTTTTGTAAAATTTATATCTATACCTATATATCTATATGAATATATACAGGAATAGATAAATATGGGTATATAAATAAAAAAAATTCTATGTGAAGAGCATAGGAATTTAAAGTATTTCTATTAAAAAGAACATTAAAGCATACTAAAAAATTTTTAAAATGAAAGTGCATGTTTCAGGGTATTTGATTGTGAAGAGCTCAAAAGTGTATATATATACAATGATTAGTTGCTGGTGTATGTGCTCTCACCATCTGTCACCAACCACCAGGGAACTGTAAGGATATTTCAATAGTTTTAAACAGGATAAGCACTCACTGGACTTCAGCCGTCTGTGTTATAAGCAATTTTATTTGTGACGTTTCGGGATAAAAAAACAGTCCCTTCCTCTTACAAGCAACAATACAAAATGACAAACTTATACAGGTAAGTAAAACCCTCCCCTGTGCTCAAAACCAATCAGTGCAATCTGCGTATTAAGACTGGAGAAACAGGTTTCCTGATAGGATAAAGACCAAAGGTCAAGCAAGGTGATAGGATAAAAAACAGTGCAATGATATATACCCATTGAAGTGAACAAATATATGTGAAAAAAGTGTATACAAACGTATTAAAAACAACCTCCTTGGTCAGCAAATGATAAATAACCTTATAGAAACATCCATGGGTGTAAATAGTATCATATAAGGCTCGTGTGGCATAAAACTACATAACTAAAATAACCAATGGCATTAGTTAACACAAAGCTCACTACCAAATTGGCCAATCACACGATCTGTCTATCAAGTTGTCAGATGAGTCATAGCTCATTCAACTCCACCTCAATATTATCCGTGACTGTCAGTGTCACATTACATAAATGATTTCTACAAATCAGTTGCCATATTAATAAAAGATGACTTTATGGGACTCATATATTCCCTAACTATGCTCTGTCCGAACCACTATATGTGTACCAAAACTAAAAAATAGACCGATCATGTATGAACTTGTCCTCACCACCACCGATCACATACCGGGGTGGCTCATCAAGTGGCTCATCTTGAGGTTAACTTGATGAGCCACCCCAGTATGTGATCGGTGGTGGTGAGGACGAGTTCATACATGATCAGCCTATTTTTTAGTTTTGATACACATATAGTGGTTCGGACAGAGCATAGTTAGGGAATTTATGAGTCCTATAAAGTCATCTTTTATTAATATGGCAACTGATTTGTAGAAATCATTTATGTAATGTAACACTGACAGTCACGGATAATATTGAGGTGGAGTTGAATGAGCTATGACTCATCTGACAACTTGATAGACAGATCGTGTGATTGGCCATTTGGTAGTGAGCTTTGTGTTAACTAATGCCATTGGTTATTTTAGTTATGTAGTTTTATGCCACACGAGCCTTATATGATACTATGATTTACACCCATGGATGTTTTTATAAGGTTATTTATCATTTGCTGACCAAGGAGGTTGTTTTTAATACGTTTGTATACACTTTTTTCATATATATTTGTTCACTTCAATGGGTATATATCATTGCACTGTTTTTTATCCTATCATCTTGCTTGACCTGTGGTCTTTATCCTTTCAGGAGACCTGTTTCTCCAGTCTTAACACGCAGATTGCACTGATTGGTTTTGAGCACAGAGGAGGGTTTTACTTACCTTTATAAGTTTGTCATTTTGTATTGTTGCTTGTCAGAGGAAGGGACTGTTTTTTTGTCCCGAAACGTCACAAATAAAATTGCTTATAACACTGACGGCTGAAGTCCAGTGAGTGCTTATCCAGTTTAAAACCATATATATATATATATATATAGAGAGAGAGAGAGAGTCAGGATTATTCACTGCACATTGCGCTCCTCCTGAGCGTCCGATGTGAAAGTAAGACCCGGCACAATGGAGAGTGGGCGGGGGACACACCCCCTGTGTAAATCCAGATGATTGGCTGCAGCTTCAGGCGTGTCTGCCACACACGTCCCAGGCAAAAGCAAGATACAACATACAAAAAAAGAGAAGTTGCGCTCAAAGTTTCTGGAGAGAAGGGAAAATAGTGTATTCCAGGCAGGCAATAAAGATAAAAACAACTTTTATTCCGCAAATATAAAAAGGACATTTAACACGGTGTCCTACAAAAAAAGCCAGCAGTGACTCAAACAATCAGGTTGATGAGCTGATTATCATGCAGACATGTTTTGTGCGTTTGCGCACTTGTTCACTGCTAATACCGGCGCTATGGAAGTCCCATTGAAAAAGGACTTTTCTTAAAGTGGGGTACTGACGTTGCGTGACGGCCAAAAAGGTGTTATGAGTGAAAAAGCATCGTTATGCTTCATAACAATGCTTTTTCCCTAACGCCGCCATTACAAGTCTTGTCAGAATAGCTGCACCGCACACCTTTTTGGCCGTCACACAACATCAGTACCGCACTTTAAGAAAAGTCCTTTTTCAATGGGACTTCCATAGCGCCGGTATTACAAGTTTTGCTGTGACTGTGAGGCCAAAAAGTGAGCGGTACAGCCTAAAATGACAAGATCTGTCAGTAGTTATGAGTTTTTTTCTCCTTCTCACCCTGTAGAACTGACACTGAGAAAATTGCTTATATTTTTAAATATAATAGCAAAATCTAGTTAACAGTAAAACATATGACATTTATAAGAGACATTCATGTCTAAGACTATATTCACATACATTTTCACGATAATTTTTACATTCAGTGAAGAAAACAATCTTCGGTCTATACAGATGATGATTAATAAAACATTCAAGTCAATACTTTTGTTTATGCATCAGAAATTATTACAAAAAGATGTACATGAAAAATAAATGCTTTAAAATCATTTCAAACTATCATTTTGTTAGTAAATCCCCTTAAACAGACTCTTGAAAGTTGTTTATCTTAAATCCTTTGGTGTGGACAATTGGAGACAGCTACAGTGGGTATTGAAAATAATCACATTTTGTTGCTTTGCAGCCTGAAATAAAGACAGAAACATTTTTTGTTTATCCAGTTATATTTACTCAGTGCAACTTATACCATCCAAGTGAACGATATAATACCGACATCTCAGGGAAAAATAAAGACTATTCCAAAATCAGAATCACTGAGTTGGAAAAAGGATCACCCCCTTGTGTCAGTATTTTGATGAACCACCTTTTGCTTTAATTACAGCCTTTAGTCTGTTGGGATATGTCTCTACTAATTTTTCACATCTAGATTGTACAATATTTGCTTACTCTTCTTTGCAGAAATGCTCCAGTTCCGTTACATTTGATGGTGACCGTTTGTGGACTGCAGTCTTTAAGTCATGCCACAGATATTTAATGAGGTTTAAATCTGGGCTCTGACTAGGCTATGCAAGGACATTCACCTTTTTTTCCTTCAACTACTGTGTGGTCATTTTTGCTGTGTGCTTTTGGTCATTATCATGTTGGAAGATAAACCTTCCTCCCATTGAGAACTTCCAGGCAGAGGGCAGCAGATTTTCCTCAAGAATTTGATGGTATGTTACCCCATCCATTATAACTTTTATCCTGGCAAGTGCTCCAGTGCCTGCTGCAAAGAAACACCCACATAACAGGATATTACCCCCTCCACAATTTACTCTAGGTATTGTGTTATTTGGATGGTGAGTTTTATTGGATTTCCTCCAGACATATAATTTGGTGTTGAGGCCAAATAAATAAATTGCAGTCCCATCTGACCATAATACCTTTTTCCATGTGGCCTCAGAATCTCCTAGGTGTGTTATGGCAAAGCTCAATTTTGACTGCATGTGACCTTTCTTGAGTAGTGGCTTTTTTTCTTGCAACCCTTCCATACAAGCCACATTTGTGGAAAATGTGTGATATTGTTTTTACATCCACACAGTGACCACTTTTTGTCATAAATTCCTGCAATTGCTTCAGAGTTACTGTGGGCCTCTTAGTAGCCTCTCTGACCAGTTTCCTTCTGGCTCTTTTATCCAGTTTGGAGTGACATCCTGATCCAGATAGGGCCTGTGTTGTACCAAATACCTTCCACTTCTTAATAATAGACTTTTCTGTGCTTCTGGGCATTGTTAAAGCCTTTGATATTTTCTTGTATCCAACTCCTGACTTGTGCCTGTCCACAACTTTATCCTTGGAGATCTTTTGACAGTGCCTTGCCACCCATAGTTGATTGTTTGCTTCAGTTGCACTACCAGGGAATGAGATGCTCCAGGAAAGCTCTTTTCATGCTGAGCTAATCAATATGCCCACAGCTGATCAGAGTTGAAGGTCAAATGGCTTTGTGTATGCCATTGAGAAGGTGATTACCTACACCTGTTTGAGTTTACAAGTAATTTTAGGAGGGGGTGATCCTTTGTCCAACTAATTGATTCTGTTTTTGAATTGTCTTTATTTTTGCCTGACATGTTGGTGTTATATCTTTCACTTGGATGTTATAAGTTGCACTTAAATACAACTGGATATACAAAAACTGTGTCTGTCTTTATTTCAGGCTGCAAAGTAACAAAATGTGATTATTTTCAAAGGGGGTGATTCTTTTCAATACCCACTGTATAAACACATCCTGGGTATATCAACCAATCACTGTACAGCATGTACAAAGGTCAGGGTTCTGCATTCTACAGAATGCACGCTAGCATCTATGATGGGAGTAAAAAATTACAATATTCAGAGTTCAATTAAAGGAAAAGCAAGCTAAACAATGAAAGTGCATTGCAAAGTTTTTTTTAATTATGCATAAATAAAATGTTATGGAGAATAAAATATTGAGTTTAATGTTCCTTTAATATTAATTTATTAAATGTGTACAAGTATTAATTTTATATTATTTTAACTTATTCTATCATTCATATTTTTAAATATCCAAATTGTCAGTATATTTATGAAAATCTTAGTAGTGCTATCCAAATAATATATCAGTTTATGGCAGGGTTATTAACACAATCTTATAATAATTTTCCTTAAAAATAGAAACCCTAATCAACCATGCATTTACTAGACCATACAATTAATATAAATATCTGAATTCTTTTATTTAGTTAATATCCATAAACATATTGAAATATATTTGCAATAAAAGGAAATGAAATAATATTATATGCGCTTGAAAACTATTTAAATATGCTATGCAAAATTCATACACGCTTATATTAAAAACCCACCTTATTTATAAATAGTCTTTATTTATTTATTATTTAACACAATGGGACTAAAAACCTTTATCATCCAAGCAATACAATTCTAAACAGTGTTTATAAAACAATAGGATAATATATATATTCTGCTATTTAACTGCAATCCTAATACAACATTAACTTACAATCTCAGAATTTGCACAGATGAGTTACTCAGCCAATCAGATACAGATTTAAGCAATATATATATAGGCTGTGAAATGCTAACTTAAAAAAAACACACTGCTTCTTTAAATCTATTAAATACAAATTGACTATGCATATAACTTATCTTACAAAACCCAGAAAACTGTATATTTAAACTGCAGTGACTTTAAAATATCACATGTAATTAGCAGCCCTTTTCTTATACTCTATATATACGTTACCAAAATGATATCCAGCTTCAAGATTTTTCACACCTCATATAAAATAAGTGTAATTGCAATGGAATAGGAGAAATATGGCCCACTTTGTTTTTATAGTTTGACTGTGTCCCACGCAAAACAGTTTCAGTCAGTTACAAAACTCTGCAGCCAGTCTTTTTTCCACCTTTTCCTGCATAGCACTATAAAGTGTAATCATTGGTGTGAAATATGGGTGGCCCTTCGAAACCTTGTCCCTCTATTGGATAATATGAATATCCCATTTCCAACAGCCAAAAAGCTTTCTGGCAACACCGGGTGGCAGCATTACAATTAGACAGCACAAACAAATGCAGCATGACAAAAAAAAAATACAGCTATACATTTAAACATCTTTCTTTAAATGTATAATAACTACCATAATTTTCTTCATATTAATAAGTTTGCAAAACCAATCGCAGCTGGGTAATATTATATTACCTCTCTGGTCATTTTGATATGAGACATGTGTCTAACATTATTTATATTGTATTATATTAGTTTATACTGCCAATTATTCTGAAATTAATGGCATTTATATATTCTAATATGTTTTCTTTCACTTAATATAATATGTTCTATGTCTCCGACAATTTCTGCATATATGAATTGATGCCTGCAATAGAAATGGAAACAATTATCAGAAATGGTTTAAGCATTCATATGTCTATGGTCTATCTGAAATAAGATTAAGTATTATTAATCATTTACTTTTAGGTCCACAAATATTTATTTATTTTCTTAAAAACACAGAGGTTATTAAACATTTTTGACTGACTAAAACAGTTACCTCCCAGCTTAGCAAATACCCATATAATAATAGAGAATTAGACAATTTCCCAACTTTCTATATTTAATACATTCTGGGGCATGCATTCAAAGAGAGAGAAAAAAAATGTTTATTTGTTATCTGTTTTAATGAGTTTTAGAGTCACACCTCAGCATCTGTCTTTTGTTTCCCAAGGCCTTCACTGCCCTTTCAGTAACTTCAGACTCCCTGTCTCCCACTTACTACATGGGGTCCCCTGCACTTAAGTGCAAATGCTGAAAACTCTCATAAAACATGTTACTTTTGAGATCCTATTACACCTTTTCAGTTGGAAGACAAATGGTATCCTGATTCCAGTCTGTGAATTCCCATCTCATTATCTCCTAAATCAAAAGCCTTAGACATTTATTTTTTTATTAACTGTATGATGGTAAGGTATGCTTGTATTTTTAATTAAGGAGCAAATGGTTTTGGTCCTGTCTCAAGCCACAAACTCTGCTTTCTTTCAAAAATACTTCCCCAACATTCATCTAAGTGACTGTATTAAATTGGGGTAGACCAAATGTCTTAGAGTCATAAAACTCTGCATATAGTCAAATGAGCATGGTCACTGAGTTAGTTCCTTTTGGAAAATGTCTGTGTATTTTACACCGCAGGGATCGTGCTTCAAAAGGCTATGCTGATTTCCAATCCTGATAAACGTGCATTTACCTAGCCAAAATCAGCTTGTAGGGGGTTTTGAGTTAAATCCTGACATCAGAATTTCTATTCTACAGCACATCTGATAAAATAGACGGCTTCATATATACACACATCCTTTTTATATTATTTTCATTTACGTATATATATTAGTATATATATATATATATATATATATATATATATATATATATATATATATATATATAATGTCATTGACCTTTACCCTGACATAATTCCCCCTTTCAAATTCAAATATATGTAGGACACATGTGTTTGAATTGGATCAAAGTCAGTGGTACTCGGTGAGGATGTTGGCCATATACAACATAGATAGTCTCTTATGTAGATAGTCTGTCAATTTTGAGCCTTCATGTTTATCAGTTAGGCATATTTAAACTACAGTATGTCTTTAGTTCATTTGGGGATATGACACTTCATTCTCCCTCTATGACTTGTAGTTGGGATCTGGGATGACATGCCCGCAATTGATTAATATGGACCCATTTATCTATGAAACTTTCATTTTTGGGGATCTGTATTTTATAGGCCACTGGAGATATTTTGTCAGTAATGACAAAAGGACCTTTCCATGAGGGAAGACATTTCTTCTCCCTAACCTGATCTCTTCCAAAGTTATAGAGATAAACTTTATCATTTACAAAACAGAAAGAGACAGATGCGCCACATGGCCCAATATTGTTTGTTCAACACAATAATTATGGTCTAGTCGTGCCAATATAAACTCACAATTTGGAAAGCACTTCAGTTAGTGCAATAGAAGCAGTCTGGGATCAATCACAGTCACCCAGCAGACCGACCTCTAGGGTAGAAAGGAATAATCTGTAGTGGAAATATAAAGAGACACAGGGGTGCCTATATGGCCAAGTACAGTTTGGTCCCAAGATATATTACTCTATTTAAGTAATATACTCACAATTGGTAAAGCATCTCCAGTGATGCAAATCAGGCAGGATGGGATCAATACAGTCACCCAACAGACTATGACAGGGTTCCCACAGGAAGCAAACAGCAAAGGTCCCAATGAAGGCCAAGGTTTGGTCCAAATGATGCACAAGAGCAAGTGTTTTATAAAAAAAGTAATATTTACTATATAAAAACAAGTAAAAACAAGCGACGCGTTTCTCAGCACACAGGCTGTTTCATCAGGCTTCCACTCCTCAGAGACTTTTTATTTGTTCTCTATTTCCACTCCTCAGAGACTTTTTATTTGTATACTTGGAATTATTGAAGCATTATCAATTGTCTTTATCTATGTGCGATATTTAGTACAATAACTGATTTAAAGCATTAATTTAATTGATCTATCATTCATTTTATACCACACTAGGTCTGATATATTGTTATCATTTAGGGCGCCCCCTATTATATAGGAAACTTTATCATTTATTTCATATTCCTTTTTGGACGTTTTGAGATCATAATAGGTTTTAGTGGCAGTTGCAGCTCTTTCTAAATTCCTTTGAGCAAATGCAAATGTATATTGCAGATGTTTTCTTAGGTTTTCCACATATTGATTTGTATTGGCAGCGTTTATCAAGTTTTGGTCTGATGTACGGTATAGCAGATGCTGAGGTAGAACCATTCTTCTACCAGTCATCAGTTCAAAAGGTGACATTTTGGTAGCACTACTTGGAGTTGCTCTTAATGCCATTAAGACTAGAGGTAGTTTTACATCCCAGTCTTTACCTGTTTCACTCACAAACTTTTTGAGGATTTTAACAATGGACTGGTTGTAACGCTCTACACCACCACTTGAGGCAGCTCTATAAGCAATATGGAGCTTTCGTTTTACCCCTAGTATTTTCCACATTTTGGTCATCACTTCGCTAGTGAAGTGGGTCCCCCGATCTGACTCGATTCTTTGGGGCAGACCAAATTTGGAAAACACATGGTTGATGAGTAACGCCACACATGTTTCAGCACTATTGTTAGGTGCACTAATGCACTCTACCCATTTAGTGAACAGGCATGTCACGGTTAACATGTATTTGTTACCTCTTGATGATCTTGTTACTGGACCAATACAATCAATTTGTATATCTGACCATGGCATTACCATCCCCCTTTTCTGCAATGGCGCTCTATGCGTTGGTGCAGTGGGTTGGAACTGTGGGCAGATTAAACACCCTTGACAGTAGGTTTGAACATCTTTCAACATGTGTGGCCAAAAAGCGTAATCACGTAATATTTCATACGTGAGTTTGGCATCACGATGACCAGATGTGGGAGCATCATGGGCATGTTGAAGCATTAGACCTCGGAACTTGGTGGGTACTACCCACTGCTGGATGCCAGTTTTGGAGGTTCTAATTAACAAACCATCCTGTAATTTGAATTGTGATTTAGATTTTATTAAGATTCTCAGATCTTCTTTGCCAATACAATCATCTTTTGAGATGGGGTTGCTTTCAGGATCTTCTATGTGTTTATAGAAGATGCCTACAATGGGGTCTTCTTTTTGTCTAGTGATCAGGTCCTCAGGAGAATCCTGACTCCATTGTACCAAGTTAGGCTCACTCTGTTGTTTTGCCTGGTTTCTGGTAATAGCTTCTACATGATTTGCACCCATTAAGTGGTTTATATTAAGGAGTTCTCCAGTTATGGCTCCTTGTTTGGCTAATGAGTCCGCAAGGTCATTTCCTTCCTTATCAGGACCTAGAACTCTGGAATGACCCTTGGTCTTTTTCCAGTGTATGGTTAAATCATTGGATACTACCAGATTATCAATCTTGCAGAACAACTTGCCATGCTTGACTGGTTTGTTATTGCTTTTCTGCATGCCATTTCTTTTCCAAGTTGGCAGGTATTCAACAAAACTGTCACGCACATAATTTGAGTCAGTTATGATCACAAATTCATGAATATCATGTTCAACAGCCATTTCAATGGTTTTGAGAATAGCAGTTACTGCAACCTGACTGGATCTTGGTCCAATGTTGAAACCTATAGATATATTTGGGAATCCATTTGCCCCAGTTATACCAATGCCAGCGACTAATCTGCGCTCATTATCAATAGTGGCATGGTAAGAACAACCATCAACATACACCCAAGGTAGTGTTTGACAATGGTCCTCATTGTATATTTTATATGGGGAAAGCAATTGTTCCTCCAGAAAATCATCTTCTGATAATTCTTCCCCAGGATCTCTATCAGTACAGTCGTGGAGCTCAGCAAGCACTTGTGCAACTGGATTCTTTTTATTCTGCTTGTAGCGAATTTCTAGTGACCAGCCGTGTAAGGAAAGAGTCCACGCTGTTATGCGGCTATTAGACAAATTCCCATCTCTTATTCTCTCACTTTGCAAATATAGTAAAGGCTGGTGGGCCGTTTCTACAATAATTTTCTCGCCCTGTATATAGCTGCGGAAATTTTGTAGAGCCCATACAGTAGATAAGAGGGCTTTTTCGCAATGGCTAAATTTTATCTCTACTGGGGATAGATTTTTGCTCGCAAAAGCAATGGCTTTGTTCAAATTATCATGCTTTTGGTATAAAACGGCGCTCATGCTTATATCTGTGTAACCTGTCTCTAAGAAGAATGGTTTACCACCTTCAGGGTACGCTAAGCAAGGTGCTTGAGTGAGTTTTCTCTTCAGCTCTCTGATGGCTGACTCTTGAGACTCACTCCAGTGCCATTTCACATCTTTCTTTAGAAGAAGTAGTAGTGGTTTAGCTAATTCCGCATAATTATCAATGAATTTGCGAGAATTATTTGTCATACCCAGGAATGATCTCAATTCCTTTAAGTTAGTTGGGTTTTTAGAATTCACTATAGCTTCCACTTTTTTCTTCTGGGGATTTAATCCTTCAGAGGTAACTTCATGTCCCAAGAAGTTTACACGAGTGCGGCACCATTGAGCTTTTTGTAGGGATAATTTGACACCTGCCCTTTTAAGTTGGCTGAGGACGTGTTTAAGCTCTGCGATGTGTTTTTCAAAGTCTGTGCTTTTGATTAAAACATCATCAACATAAGATAAGGTCCCCCTTTCCAGTGCATCAGGCATAGCCTTATGCATGAATACAGCAAATTCATGTCCAGAATTTATGTATCCAAAAGGAAGTCTTTGAAATGCATATTGGACCTTTTGGAAGGAGAATGCTAGCTTATATTGGTCCTCTTCATGTACCTTTATGGTCCAATATCCCTGTGCACAATCAATGGCAGTGAATATTTTGGATCCCTGCATTTGTGCTAGGCACTGGTCAATGTATGGTACAGGCCAGCCAGACATGTATACTCGTTTGTTTAGCTGTCTTAAGTCAGCACACAAACGCCATTGTCCATTGGGCTTAAGGACACCTAGAATAGGATTATTATAAGAGCTGTGCACCTGTCTGATAATACCTCTTTCTTCCAAATTCCTTATGATCTCTGCAAGAGAATCATATGAGGCTAAGGGAAGTCTGTATTGTTTAACAAAGACAGGTGGTGCATTAGGATCTGTTTGTATTCTTGCAATGTGCAAGTCTGTAGTACCACAGTCATAAGAATCCTTAGCAAAAATATCCTTGTACTCCATCAGGAATTCTCGCAGCTGTTGGCGTTCATCATCGCTGGAACAGCCATTAGCTAAGGATATTTGCTCTTTGACTATTTGCTGAAATCCTGGAAAGATTTCAGGCTGTCCTATTTCATAGGCTTCTTCCAATCTAGAGGTGAGATCCCCTTGATTATAATTTACATTGCTCCCATGACTCTGGGTATTAGGGTAATCTTGCTGTTTGATTGGCTGATCAAACACTAGAGAGGCTTCTTCAATTTTACAGATGCCTTCCTCTGAGCTGAAGGGATAAATAGACTGAACATTAAATAGACCCTCTGGCATAGATGCAAAGGATTGTTCTATTAATTGTTCTTCAGTTAAGTATCCTTCAGGTATTAGCCCAATTACATTATTCTGGAATCCAAAAGTGTAATAACTTGATTCCAGTGCATATCCTATGGTAGTTCCCTTGGATAATGTTATATCCTGTGGGGTCATGTTATGCACAACAATATGTATTGGAACAGTTCCAATATTCACCATAGGAGTGTAGGTTACTGTGACACCTAGATTTTGTATTCTATGGGAGAGGCAAATCAGTGTTTCAGAAGTTTTTAATTTCTGACCTCTCTATACCTGTAAGGGTAAACAAAATTTATCAGCCCCAGCAGGAATTATGACATCGCTAGATACCTGCATATTCACAGCATATGGCAATTGCTGGTTTGATTTCAGGGCTGCATTTTCCTCCTGAAATACTTCAGGGTCCCCCTTTAACCTGCTCCAAAGGCAAGAATTAATCAAATCTATTTGTATGGCATATCTATGTAAGATATCATTGCCAATGTATATTTGATTATGGGGAGTATTTAAAACTAAAAACAGGTGTTTCACTGATTTATTACCAATGGAGATAGATAATAAGCACTTAGCTGTGATGTTATAGCTTTCAGACCTGTCATCCAGGCCGTTGACACAGTGGTCTTGGGGAGAAAGATATTTAATCACTTTAGGTTCCACTATTTGCGCTAATAAACCTTCGCTTATATAGCTAGCTTCCTGTTTTAAGTTTATTTTAGCATACTTGGTTTTACCAAGGTCATGTACTTGTATAGGGATAAATAGATCCTCTTTAACTCTCTCAATCCCTGTGAGGTATTGAGCGTGGCCTCCCCCCTTAGGGATTTTATGATCCCCCTTGTGGAGTGATATGGTTAATACATCGCCATCTAGGGAAATATTCGCTATCTTTCCAGGCGATATTTTAAAAGTATTACCATCAGAGCCACTAAGAGGAGGCTGATCATTTTTTTTTTTTTTTAAATACTTTATTTTTCGTGTGGTATACATGAACAAATAGAAAACAAATGACAAATCAATTATATGTAAGATGAAAGGAAGAAAATACATATTAGATCCACAACCACACAAGTTTTCCTTTTTCTCAAATCAATTCTCTCTCCTCTACTCCTCTTACTCCTCCTCTCCTAACTCTATAACTAAATCAAAAGTCAAGTGTGCCTCATTATTATTACAAGAAAGCTAGTGGGCTATGTGCTCTCTCCCCTTAACTGATAACATCTCATCTTCTTCAACAGTACGGAATAACAAAGTCTCTTTAAGTGTCCTCTCAAAGGTGCTCCATCTGAAAGAGAGGAGCACTAGCCCAAGGTGAATAGAAAACTCCCCCCCCCTCTAACTTTCTAACTCTGTCTCTCTTTTTATAAGATCCATCTGTCCTGTCCTCACTCCCCTGGGGTGTCACTCCAGGATTCACTCATTCAGTATATTATCCCACTCCTATTCCTATTGTTGTCTAAAAGACGTCTAGGTGAATATGTTCCATTCACCCCGCAGCTGCGCATTGAGGATGAAGTCGGAGTCTTTAAGTGGGTATAGGATTTGCCTTTGGTGTGTAAGGTCTAGCGTTTTGATGAAGGGCTCCCACTTGGTCACAAACTTCCTTGTCCTTCGTGTAATGTCCCCTTGAGTGTCCAATTGTTCTTTTGTCATCTGTTGTCTCAAAGCACCTTTGAGGTGCGTCAGTGTAGGTGATGTGGGAAGCATCCATTGCCCAAGAATGAGTTTCCTAGCGTGTAGTATGACATTGTGGGCAAATTCCACGTGTTTTGTAATTTTGGACTGTGAGTGTAGGAAGAATATCATTTCTGTCGTGAAACCCAATTTTTCCCCAATACAGCCCTCGAACCATCTCTGTATCATTCCCCAGAACTTAGTTAACTTTGGGCACGTCAGGATCATGTGTAGAATATTGGGATCATTATGTGCACATTTAGGACACAGTCCTGTCGAGGTCTGTACCCATCTGTGAAACATTTTGGGCGTAATGTATACGTTGTTAATCAATTTTGTATGGGATTCTCGTATGTCAGTCGACAAAGTGGCCTTTCTCACTTTCTCAAAGCTTTGCTCTATTCCCTGGTCAATGGAATTTTGTTCCGTCAGTGTGTTCCAGATATTCTGAATATTTATTTTGAGAGTATTATTGGCTTGAGATTGGAGGGCATTGTAAGCATGTGAGATGGATGTCATCCCTCCCCTTGTCAAGGTTAAAAGCTTGTAAATGTCACAATTGTTGTCAGGCAAAGCTTCTGTTCTTATTATGTCTTGCACATAGTGTCTCACTTGGAGGTAGGCAAAGTGGTGAGTATTAGGGATGTGAAAGTCTTGTTGCAAGTCCCTGAATGCTCTGACTGTCTTCCTATCATCCATCAAGATTTGTTTAACTGTTGAGATCCCCCACCCCTCCCACTGTTTAAAGGGTTTCGTAGTTATCCCTGCAGGAAAGTTAGGGTTACCTTTTAGGGGCAAGTAGACTGTGTATTTGTGTGAGACTTTGAGCATCTTGCATATCTTCCACCAGGCCCTTATTGGATGATAGAGGGGTGGTATCTCTCTGATAGTGGGTTCTATCTGTGCGTGTGTCATGTGTGGTAGCATCTTTAGGGACCATGGTTTGATTAGTTCGGACTCAAGTGAGCTATTGGTGAAGTGGTTTGGCTGATCATTTATTTGTAGAATAGTGATTTCAGGTACAGAGTTATTCCTGAAATGAATCTCCACAGCATCTGGATTCTCTTCCACCACGTGACAGCTATGTCGGGTGCGAGATATACCAGATTTTTCATAATTGATAGGCCGTTTAACTTGTGACCAAATTACATTATTTATGCAATCAATTATGGTGCTTAATCGCTTCAGGAGATCACTACCAATAATTAAACGATCAGTTGGCAGATCCACTATAATGACAGGGTGTCTTATGACCCTGTTCCCCAATTTAAATTTTAACCAGGCAGTACCGTAGACTTTTAGGGAGTCACCCCCAACACCTATTAGAGAACCGTCAAATTCTTTTATTGTAGGTTTGTGGGGTGTTAGCTCATTTAGCTGTGTGTAGTACCTGTGGGATAAGATAGTTGCCTGTGACCCAGTGTCAATTAATCCCCTGATAGGGTTGGAGACTGAATATTGCAGCTCAACTAATACATAATATCTTCCTGCAGTTTCTACCATTTCACACATAAAGTTACCTGAATTCGCCGTGTCATTCGATGCAGAGGAACCTTCATACCTACCTGTTTCCTCTATGATAGGGTCAGCTGGATTCTTTTGTACTGCATCTGTGGAGATAAGGTTAGGAGAGAGCTGCAAGGGAAGAGTTTTGTTAATTTTTCCCGGAAGAGGTTGCCTGTCATCACAGCTAAATTGTCAGTTTTCGGTCTGTGGGGAGAGAACATGATTAGTATCATTGATATTTATTATTACATTTTGTATATCTCTCCCCTCCCCCTCAGGTGATGCTGCAGTATTTATGACTGTGCCTGTGGTCCACTGCTGACCACTGGCTGTACCCCTAAAAAAGTATTGTTCGGTTGCTGAGCCATAGATTTTTGACTCATATTAGCGATTTGTTCGCTCAACTGATTTAACTGGGTAAACAGCATATCTACCTGATTGTACAAGTTACCTCTACCCCTGGGCCTATCTCTTGGTGCCCCATTGTAATGATTCCTGGACCATTGGGTTCCCTCAGAATCAGGGCAGCTATTTCTATTCTGGCGTGGTTGCCCCTGGGGTTCAGCTTGTTCAGTATTAGTATTAGTATTAGCATTATATACCTAGGGTGTCTGGTTACCCTGAGAATATCTTCGCCATCTATTGTATCTACCCTTGCGTGGATACCAATTATTTGGTGAGTATTCTCTTTGTGAGTAATTATTCACCTGATTATGTCCCCCACTTTGGTTATAGTCTCCCTGCGCCTCAACCTGTGTAGGGGGAGGGGCAGAATTAAACCTCTGTGGAGATGGCCTGTTTTGACTGGCCACCTCTGCATAAGTTCTCTTTTTAGACTCCAAATTGAGGGGGCTAGGTGACACCCTAGTTTCTGCCACAATTTTGGGTTTTGACTCCTTTTTAACCCCCTGCTCACTGGACTGCTGAATAGAGTATAACTTCGTACTCTCTTTGATCAGCCATTCCAATGAGCAGTCCTCATCAAAATCTCTAGCTAAGTTGATTTTGATGGGTGTAAGCAGTGCTTCAAAAAATAAATTTACAAATTCTGAGCCATCAAATTTGGGATTATCTTCAGCCATACTGTACGCATTTTTCAATACAGAAAGGAATTCGATTGGACTCTGATTCGCACGACACTTTAAACCATATACCGCTATTTTCGCGGCAGTTTTAGTGTGATATTGCCCGAATTCTTTTCTGCATTGTCATTTTACCCCATTCCAGGAATGAATATTCATATCCTTTAGTGAAGCAAAGAATTTGTGATGCTTACTGTCAAATACCCAAGGCAGAAATTCAATTTTCAATTTCTCACTTGTAACATTCATTATAGCTAGCGCATTTTCAAAAGCCTGTAAATGATCAATTACAGATGTTATCCCCTTATTGGAGAATATAGGTACTGCGCGTTGTACGAAGGTGATTATTTTATGGGAATCGTATACTTTATTAGAATTATTTTGGGATTCTCTGTTAAGAGTTTCCCTCCCCCGCGCCAGCTGCGCTACAGCAGTCCTCTGGATTTACATCATGAGATGACTGCCTATTTGGGAAATCTATTTCTGACCCGTTAGGGGTCATTTGTCTATACTGTTCCATGTGTTTTTGTACCTCTGACGCTTTTGCTAAAGGAGTTAGCATTATCTGCATTATTCTCACTGTTAATATAGGGGTTTTCATTATGGCGATATGACCTTTTTAAATCGCTTAATTCTCTCTGGCTTTGTGCAAGCTGTTTATTTAAATTTTTTATGTGCGCGATTAAATCTGTATTATGCTTATCTAAGGCGGTTAGGTTTTGGGCAAATTCATCCATTTTATTTTTGGCTATTTTTAAACCCTTTTCGCGTCTACGCGAGGAACGAATACTATTTTCTAGCTCCTGTATTTGCAATCATTTGTCTGTGACACAAAACAACATTTCGTCAATCATGCATATTAAGAGGGGCAAAGATTTTAGTTTTAGTTCTTCTCGCTTTTTAGGAGCTTTGCATTGATTAATCATTAATAATTCTTGGAAGAATTCATTCTCTTCATTCCACATATTATTATTAACGGTAATATTTTTAGCCCTAGTTTCAAGCATATCCATAAAATCATTTAATTCACCCGCAATATTAAACTTCCCTTTAAGGTAACTTAAGATATCTTTCTTAAGGACCTGACCTTTAGTAATAGGTATGGTTATGGGACCATTTTCATCGCTATGTATAGAATTAAATTAGTCACTTCCGGCTACAGACATTATTGTATTGGTTTAGTATTTAGTTAAACAAAAACGCTAATACAATTTTTGCCAATAAAAAGAGAGAAGAAAAAAAAATTATATTTAAAAAAAAAAAATATTATTAATCTTGAAATATGAAAAATTAATATTTGGAAAAAAAAAATATATTATTAATTTTGAAATATGAATAATTAATATTCCGAAATATGAAAAATTAATAATTTTGATTAATTTTGAAAATATGAAAAATTAATATTTTTGATTAATTTTGAAATATGAAAAATTAATATTTTTATTAATTTTTCTAAATTAATCTTTAATAATATTTCAAGACATTAATATCAATCTCGAAATATGAAAATCAATATTTCAACTTTTCAAAAATTATATCTTCAAAATATTAATATCGAAATATGATTTTTTTTTCTCTTTTATAATAATTTCTGTTTACTACAAATATATTATATCAAATATGATGGAATATTAATAAATCTCAGAAAAGTGCCTCCAATTATTACTAGGTGTGTTATGGCAAAGCTCAATTTTGACTGCATGTGACCTTTCTTGAGTAGTGGCTTTTTTTCTTGCAACCCTTCCATACAAGCCACATTTGTGGAAAATGTGTGATATTGTTTTTACATCCACACAGTGACCACTTTTTGTCATAAATTCCTGCAATTGCTTCAGAGTTACTGTGGGCCTCTTAGTAGCCTCTCTGACCAGTTTCCTTCTGGCTCTTTTATCCAGTTTGGAGTGACATCCTGATCCAGATAGGGCCTGTGTTGTACCAAATACCTTCCACTTCTTAATAATAGACTTTTCTGTGCTTCTGGGCATTGTTAAAGCCTTTGATATTTTCTTGTATCCAACTCCTGACTTGTGCCTGTCCACAACTTTATCCTTGGAGATCTTTTGACAGTGCCTTGCCACCCATAGTTGATTGTTTGCTTCAGTTGCACTACCAGGGAATGAGATGCTCCAGGAAAGCTCTTTTCATGCTGAGCTAATCAATATGCCCACAGCTGATCAGAGTTGAAGGTCAAATGGCTTTGTGTATGCCATTGAGAAGGTGATTACCTACACCTGTTTGAGTTTACAAGTAATTTTAGGAGGGGGTGATCCTTTGTCCAACTAATTGATTCTGTTTTTGAATTGTCTTTATTTTTGCCTGACATGTTGGTGTTATATCTTTCACTTGGATGTTATAAGTTGCACTTAAATACAACTGGATATACAAAAACTGTGTCTGTCTTTATTTCAGGCTGCAAAGTAACAAAATGTGATTATTTTCAAAGGGGGTGATTCTTTTCAATACCCACTGTATAAACACATCCTGGGTATATCAACCAATCACTGTACAGCATGTACAAAGGTCAGGGTTCTGCATTCTACAGAATGCACGCTAGCATCTATGATGGGAGTAAAAAATTACAATATTCAGAGTTCAATTAAAGGAAAAGCAAGCTAAACAATGAAAGTGCATTGCAAAGTTTTTTTTAATTATGCATAAATAAAATGTTATGGAGAATAAAATATTGAGTTTAATGTTCCTTTAATATTAATTTATTAAATGTGTACAAGTAATAATTTTATATTATTTTAACTTATTCTATCATTCATATTTTTAAATATCCAAATTGTCAGTATATTTATGAAAATCTTAGTAGTGCTATCCAAATAATATATCAGTTTATGGCAGGGTTGTAAACACAATCTTATAATAATATGGGTGGCCCTTCGAAACCTTGTCCCTCTATTGGATAATCGGAATATCCCATTTCCAACAGCCAAAAAGCTTTCTGGCTGTAGTTCTCTCATGGCAACACCAGGTGGCAGCATTACAATTAGACAGCACAAACAAATGCAGCATGACAAAAAAAAATACAGCTATACATTTAAACATCTTTCTTTAAATGTATAATAACTACCATAATTTTCTTCATATTAATAAGTTTGCAATACCAATCGCAGCTGGGTAATATTATATTACCTCTCTGGTCATTTTGATATGAGACATGTGTCTAACATTATTTATATTGTATTATATTAGTTTATACTGCCAATTATTCTGAAATTAATGGCATTTATATATTCTAATATGTTTTCTTTCACTTAATATAATATGTTCTATGTCTCCGACAATTTCTGCATATATGAATTGATGCCTGCAATAGAAATGGAAACAATTATCAGTAATGGTTTAAGCATTCATATGTCTATGGTCCATCTGAAAAAAGATTAAGTATTATTAATCATTTACTTTTAGGTCCAAAAATATTTATTTATATTCTTAAAAACACAGAGGTTATTAAACATTTTTGACTGACTAGAACAGTTACCTCCCAGCTTAGCAAATACCCATGTAATAATAGAGAATTAGACAATTTCCCAACTTTCTATATTTAATACATTCTGGGGCATGCATTCAAAGAGAGAGAAAAAAAATGTTTATTTGTTATCTGTTTTATTGAGTTTCAGAGTCACACCTCAGCATCTGTCTTTTGTTTCCCAAGGCCTTCACTGCCCTTTCAGTAACTTCAGACTCCCTGTCTCCCACTTACTACATGGGGTCCCCTGCACTTAAGTGCAAATGCTGAAAACTCTCATAAAACATGTTACTTTTGAGATCCTATTACACCTTTTCAGTTGGAAGACAAATGGTATCCTGATTCCAGTCTGTGAATTCCCATCTCATTATCTCCTAAATCAACAGCCTTAGACAATTATGTTTTTATTAACTGTATGATGGTAAGGTATGCTTGTATTTTTAATTAAGGAGCAAATGGTGTTGGTCCTGTCTCAAGCCACAAACTCTGTTTTCTTTCAAAATTACTTCCCCAACATTCCTCTAAGTGACTGTATTAAATTGGGGTAGACCAAATATCTTAGAGTCATAAAACTCTGCATATAGTCAAATGAGCATGGTCACTGAGTTAGTTACTTTTGGAAAATGTCTGTGTATTTTACACCGCAGGGGTCGTGCTTCAAAAGGCTATGCTGATTTCCAATCCTGATAAACGTGCATTTACCTAGCCAAAATCAGCTTGTAGGGGGGTTTTGAGTTAATTTTTGCCAATAAAAAAAGAGAGAAGAAAAAAAAAATTATATTTAAAAAAAAATATATATTATTAATCTTGAAATATGAAAAATTAATATTTAAAAAAAAAATATTATTAATTTTGAAATATGAAAAATTAATATTCCGAAATATGAAAAATTTATAATTTTGATTAATTTTGAAAATATGAAAATTTAATATTTTTGATTAATTTTGAAATATGAAAAATTAATATTTTTATTAATTTTTCAAAATTAATCTTTAATAATATTTCAAGACATTAATATCAATCTCGAAATATGAAAATCAATATTTCAACTTTTCAAAAATTATATCTTTAAAATATTAATATCGAAATATGTTTTTTTTTTCTCTTTTATAATAATTTCTGTTTACTACAAATATATTATATCAAATATGATGGAATATTAATAAATCTCAGAAAAGTGCCTTCAATTATTATGTCAGTATATTTATGAAAATCTTAGTAGTGCTATCCAAATAATATATCAGTTTATGGCAGGGTTATAAACACAATCTTATAATAATTTTCCTTAAAAATAGAAACCCTAATCAACCATGCATTTACTAGACCATACAATTAATATAAATACCTGAATTCTTTTATTTAGTTAATATCCATAAACATATTGAAATATATTTGCAATAAAAGGAAATGAAATAATATTGTATGCGCTTGAAAACTATTTAAATATGCTATGCAAAATTCATACACGCTTATATTAAAAACAAACCTTTTTTATAAATAGTCTTTATTTATTTAACACAATGGGACTAAAAACCTTTAACATCCAAGCAATACAATTCTAAACAGTGTTTATAAAACAATAGGATAATATATATATTCTGCTATTTAACTGCAATCCTAATACAAAATTAACTTACAATCTCAGAATTTGCACAGATGAGTTACTCAGCCAATCAGATACAGATTTAAACAATATATATATAGGCTGTGAAATGCTAACTTAAAAAAACACACTGCTTCTTTAAATCTATTAAATACAAATTGACTATGCATATAACTTATCTTACAAAACCCAGAAAACTGTATCTTTAAACTGCAGTGACTTTAAAATATCACATGTAATTAGCAGCCCTTTTCTTTTTTTTTTTAAATTATTTTTATTAAAGAAACACAGGTACACATAGACATTTGTATGCACATACAAGGCAGCATTATAAACAGATTACAATTCACATTTTGAAAGAAGTGTTACACATCCAAGTTTTTTTTCTTTCACTGTGCAGGGATCAACCATTATAGTCCCAACAGAGCATTTTTTGCAAATCAACCAGATGATATATTAACTAGGACAGACATTATTGTTATATGTGCGGGTTGCAGAAGCTTGAATACAGAATCTTGATACTGCACAAAATAATTAAATCTATGTGTTGAGAGGAATGTCCAAGCCAGCCAATGCCAGCTCATGTTGAACCCGTGCCTCTTAATTTTATAATAATAAACAAATAGAACAAAACAAAACAGACATCAAAAAAAAAAAAAAAAAAACAACACAAATACAAATGCTCAGCTAGGTATCCCAGCTCCGGGTTTATAATAAATATAGTGGTTAGTATGCAGCTCCACATAAGCTATAACACATGTCTATGCACTGTTGATAAATAGGATAAGGGTTTTTAGTGTAAGAAACTGTGCTTTCTCTGACTATTAGCCTAAGTTATATGTAGTGCTGTCAAGTTAGAAGGGAACCCACATCTCAAGAAGCTGGACAGTTTTTGTACAGAGACCCATACTTTGCATAACTTTTTAAATCAAATGAATAAAGTGTGACAGCATGATTGTGCACAATGCACATAAAAGAAAGTAAGGTATATTTGTGTGTGAAATTCAAATTGCATTGTGCAAAGTGCCAGCTGTGACAGTATTGAGAGAGTTGACCTAATCCAAGTTGTTATGTAGTGCTCATTTGGAAGATAGTGCAGACATACATTTATCAAACTGTCACTGAAAAATGCTAGTGCCCTCCGTGCCTTGAGGAAATTCTAAACATGAGGGGGATGAGCATATTACCTTACCGCTGCAGAGGACACCGTCCAATTCCTACACATAGCAGCCCTTTTCTTATACTCTATATATACGTTACCAAAATGATATCCAGCTTCAAGATTTTTCACACCTCATATAAAATAAGTGTAATTGCAATGGAATAGGAGAAATATGGCCCACTTTGTTTTTATAGTTTGACTGTGTCCCACGCAAAACAGTTTCAGTCAGTTACAAAACTCTGCAGCCAGTCTTTTTTCCACCTTTTCCTGCATAGCACTATAAAGTGTAATCATTGGTGTGAAATATGGGTGGCCCTTCGAAACCTTGTCCCTCTATTGGATAATCGGAATATCCCATTTCCAACAGCCAAAAAGCTTTCTGGCTGTAGTTCTCTCATGGCAACACCGGGTGGCAGCATTACAATTAGACAGCACAAACAAATGCAGCATGACAAAAAAAAATACAGCTATACATTTAAACATCTTTCTTTAAATGTATAATAACTACCATAATTTTCTTCATATTAATAAGTTTGCAATACCAATCGCAGCTGGGTAATAATAATTATAAATAATATTATATGCGCTTGAAAACTATTTAAATATGCTATGCAAAATTCATACACGCTTATATTAAAAACCCACCTTATTTATAAATAGTCTTTATTTATTTATTATTTAACACAATGGGACTAAAAACCTTTATCATCCAAGCAATACAATTCTAAACAGTGTTTATAAAATAATAGGATAATATATATATTCTGCTATTTAACTGCAATCCTAATACAAAATTAACTTACAATCTCAGAATTTGCACAGATGAGTTACTCAGCCAATCAGATACAGATTTAAGCAATATATATATATAGGCTGTGAAATGCTAACTTAAAAAAAACACACTGCTTCTTTAAATCTATTAAATACAAATTGACTATGCATATAACTTATCTTACAAAACCCAGAAAACTGTATATTTAAACTGCAGTGACTTTAAAATATCACATGTAATTAGCAGCCCTTTTCTTATACTCTATATATACGTTACCAAAATGATATCCAGTTTCAAGATTTTTCACACCTCATATAAAATAAGTGTAATTGCAATGGAATAGGAGAAATATGGCCCACTTTGTTTTTATAGTTTGACTGTGTCCCACGCAAAACAGTTTCAGTCAGTTACAAAACTCTGCAGCCAGTCTTTTTTCCACCTTTTCCTGCATAGCACTATAAAGTGTAATCATTGGTGTGAAATATGGGTGGCCCTTCGAAACCTTGTCCCTCTATTGGATAATATGAATATCCCATTTCCAACAGCCAAAAAGCTTTCTGGCAACACCGGGTGGCAGCATTACAATTAGACAGCACAAACAAATGCAGCATGACAAAAAAAAATACAGCTATACATTTAAACATCTTTCTTTAAATGTATAATAACTACCATAATTTTCTTCATATTAATAAGTTTGCAAAACCAATCGCAGCTGGGTAATATTATATTACCTCTCTGGTCATTTTGATATGAGACATGTGTCTAACATTATTTATATTGTATTATATTAGTTTATACTGCCAATTATTCTGAAATTAATGGCATTTATATATTCTAATATGTTTTCTTTCACTTAATATAATATGTTCTATGTCTCCGACAATTTCTGCATATATGAATTGATGCCTGCAATAGAAATGGAAACAATTATCAGAAATGGTTTAAGCATTCATATGTCTATGGTCCATCTGAAATAAGATTAAGTATTATTAATCATTTACTTTTAGGTCCACACATATTTATTTATATTCTTAAAAACACAGAGGTTATTAAACATTTTTGACTGACTAAAACAGTTACCTCCCAGCTTAGCAAATACCAATATAATAATAGAGAATTAGACAATTTCCCAACTTTCTATATTTAATACATTCTGGGGCATGCATTCAAAGAGAGAGAAAAAAAATGTTTATTTGTTATCTGTTTTAATGAGTTTCAGAGTCACACCTCAGCATCTGTCTTTTGTTTCCCAAGGCCTTCACTGCCCTTTCAGTAACTTCAGACTCCCTGTCTCCCACTTACTACATGGGGTCCCCTGCACTTAAGTGCAAATGCTGAAAACTCTCATAAAACATGTTACTTTTGAGATCCTATTACACCTTTTCAGTTGGAAGACAAATGGTATCCTGATTCCAGTCTGTGAATTCCCATCTCATTATCTCCTAAATCAACAGCCTTAGACATTTATGTTTTTATTAACTGTATGATGGTAAGGTATGCTTGTATTTTTAATTAAGGAGCAAATGGTTTTGGTCCTGTCTCAAGCCACAAACTCTGTTTTCTTTCAAAATTACATCCCCAACATTCCTCTAAGTGACTGTATTAAATTGGGGTAGACCAAATGTCTTAGAGTCATAAAACTCTGCATATAGTCAAATGAGCATGGTCACTGAGTTAGTTACTTTTGGAAAATGTCTGTGTATTTTACACCGCAGGGGTCGTGCTTCAAAAGGCTATGCTGATTTCCAATCCTGATAAACGTGCATTTACCTAGCCAAAATCAGCTTGTAGGGGGTTTTGAGTTAAATCCTGACATCAGAATTTCTATTCTACAGCACATCTGATAAAATAGACGGCTTCATATATACACACATCCTTTTTATATTATTTTCATTTACGTATATATATTAGTATATATATATATATATATATATATATATATATATATATATATATATATATTATGTCATTGACCTTTACCCTGACATAATTTTTAATTAATTAATATTATGATGATAATGATATATTTGAGACTGTTTCACAGTTAAAATATGTGAAAGCAGATTGTGTTTACTAACATGCGTATCTCCCAACATTTCCAGAAAAGGAAAATGATAGGCCAGTGGTCCATTAGTGTTTTGTGGGTGGAGCTGCAAGAACGACAGGGCCATGGGTGTGTCATGGATTGGGAGTGGTATGCTGCAGGTTGGATAAGGGTGGGTGTGGGTGAAGCCATTCAGTCCCTGAAAACTGGGAAATTATGGCCATCTCAACTGAGTACAACAATTATTGAAATAAAGTTGTCAAAGCTGTAGAATTTAAAAAAAATGGAAATCATACAAATATTTGCTGGCATTTTTCTTTTTTCTTATGGATTGAAATATCCCCTGTTTGCCTTTCTTTATGCAGGGTAGGTATTCTTCACATTCTTTTTATATTCTCATTTTCTGAGGCACCAGCTCAATGATTGGGTGATAGCTGTCACATGATACAGTGGGCAGGGAAATGAAGAAAACTTTTAAATTTGCCAGAAAAATATCTACTGCTCATTTTAAATACAGAGTAAGTACATTTGCATTGTCTTGTAATTTATGCATTTGTTGTTAATGTGATTCTACAGTTTTTAATGGTTGTTTAATTTAATATTGTGCAGAAAAGAGACCAGGATGAACAGAATTATACTCCTTGAAAAAGCTGAATGATCAGTGAAACGTACGTCGGAGGTTCATGCTACATGCTTTTGTGACGTCACTGTAGGTGGGACTTATTGCTACAGACTAGTTGGCTCCAATATTGGTAGTGATGTGCTTTGTGAGTGAGTGCGTTTATACTTCACCTTGGATCGACTAGATGGTAAACTTGTCCTATATGCCTTTGTAATTGTTTCATATTGTTCCTTTTTTATTGTTAAAATAAATTATCATTTTTATATTCACTCGTGATCTGCTTGCTTGCTATCCGGGGAGTAAGAGATTACACTAATGCCTACATCCTGAGATCTCAGTTATAGCTCTTTACCATGTGTGTAAGGTTCACACAGCACCTTTAAGACTTAATATAATAGTATTTCACTATAGACATTCTCCTCCCTTCTGAGGTTAAGAGGAAGTCTGGAGAAGCAACACCTTTAATACCTGCTTATATCCTGAGACCTCAATTATAGCTCTGTCTAATGTGAGTAAAGTTACTATAATTAGGTCCATTATCCAGTTTAAAGGGACATGAAACCCCAAAAATCTATTTCATGATTTAGACAGAGCATACAATTTTAAATAACTTTCCACTTTACTTAAATTATTTAATTTGCTTCCTTCTCTTGTTATCCTTTGCTGAAAGGTTTATCTAGGAAAGCTCAGGAGCAGCAAAGAACCTAGGTTATAGCTGCTGATTGGTGGCTGCATATATATACCGATTGTCATTGACTCACCCATGTATTCAGTTAGAAACCAGTAGCGCATTACTGCTCCTTCAACAAATGATACCAAGAGAATAAAGACAATTTGATAATAGAAGAAAATTGGAAAGTTGTTTAAAATGATATGTTCTACCTAAATCATGAAAGATACATTTTGGGTTTCATGTCCCTTTAAGGATTATGCTATGTTTGCCTTTTCTTTTTGAGGTTATATCTGGCGAAATCTACGTGTCAAAATACAATATTGCAATATTTGGACTATATCCTTTCTATTTTTAATACACTGTGTTATATTGTTACATTTTTCTGCATTATGGCCTCCATTAAATATGCAGTGTTGCCCGCAAAATCCTCCGGTGCCAGATTTTACGCGATTTTGGTATTACATATACGGCGTAGCATACAAGTTACGTGCGTATATTTCACCTGTCGCTCGCAATTATTACTCCCATAGGCTAACATGGGACCGCGTCATAAATCGGTATCCAATATCCAGCGCAAGGACTTACGTGGCGAAAATGGAGAAATCTTACTCCATTTTTACCTCGCCATAAAAGGCAGCCATAGCAGGCCTTGCGCTGAATATGGGAGCACAGTAACTCCCGAAAATGCCTGCAAAAATAAGCTAGCACCTAACGCATGCGCAATGTCTATCTACCAGTCCACCGCAATCCCCCACCGCAATAACAAATAAAGTCTATTAACCCCTAAACCGCCATAGCCCACAACGCAATAAACCTAACCCCTAACCTAACCCCCCTAACCTAACCTCCCCCTAGATAAACTAAAATGAGCTAATTCACAAAATACTAAAGTTACCATTAAATATAAAAAAATTACACTACTTCTAAAATAAAAATAAACTTAGTATAAATTAAAGAGGCAGTCTAATCCAAATTCAGAAGTAGACTGTCCCTTTAAGCAAGAATTACAGATTGCGAATATAGGGGTTTTACGTGTCGGGCTTATTTTTGGGAGACATGTTAGACTTTTACGAGAGATTTGTTATTTTCTTTACTTTTCTTAGGCGCCGGCAGATTCTAAAGTGCCGTAAGTCACTAGCGACTCGAGAAATTTGTATTTATGCTCATTTCTGGACATCGCTAGTTTATCCGACTTACGGCATTTTATGAACTGCCAGCAGGGTTTATGTAATACCCCGATGTGCGAGGTGAAATTACGGATGGCGCAGGTTCCCACGCTTGCGCCGAAACCTGCGCCGTATATTTGATCGCGCCCTATATGTTTAATTTTATATGTTTTCCAAATGTTTTATCCCTATTATTCATATATTATTTATTATAATAGTATATTTTCTTATGCATATTATTTATTTATTTTAAATAAGGCGATAGTAATAAAACTTCCTGGATATATCCTTACAGGAAATTTAGCTGAAGAAAATATATTGTTTTCAGTTAGAAATTTGGAAATATTTGCACATTGTTGTTCAGAAAAAAAAATTGACAATTCACTCATCACTAAATGCGTTCTTTAATTTTGCAAACTTTTCATTTTCCATACACTATGTTTTCTAAGCAATATTGAATGAAAACACACATGTGCTCCCGAGTGTAGTCTGATCTGCTGGGGCCTTTAACTATCTCTATTTTTGTGTAATGTGACACCTGGCAGAAACATCATGTAATAAACAGGTTGCTCTTTATGTTACACCGTGGACAGATATGGATTTTAGTACAGTAGTTTGAATGATAAAGCAAACACATGTGCCATATTTCCCAAACACATGAAATTGTGCAACTCGTGTCTCTGAGGAGGTTAAGAATGTTCTCTTTAACGCTTAAAATGTATACGTAATATGCTTTCCATCTTTATATTATCCTATGAAAAAATGTGTATTGTGACCAAATAGACAGACTTTTAGAAAGATAGACAGATAGATAAATAGATAGATAGCTGATAGATAGATAGATTAGCCTCTCCTTAAATCATGTGACAGCAATCAGCAAATCAAAGACTCATGTAACTGTGCATATAGGGCTCCGTGTACAAAGCAGCGTAAACTGCTCCGGAGTCCTTGTGGGGCAGGTTTCCACATGCGAGCCTGCTTCCCGCAATGTAAGAAGCAACAGTCATTAAACCACCGCTTCTTACACTCTTCGCCAACTCTGAGGTGTTGAAGAGAAATCACAGAGCTCGCTCGCTCTCTGGATGATTAACAGTCCCTTTTCTAATGCAATTGGTCGCGTAAGTGAAGGGGAGGGCATTACACACTCATTGGAATGGGTAATGCTGCATACTGGCCAGCGGATGAACAGATCCACTACTTGTATGCAGTGAAGGCGTGCGGACAATGTCTCTAGTTGAGAAACTTGTCCACACGCCAGTTAATAAATGGGGCCCATTGTCTTTAGGAGTTAATGCCTCAAGTGCATATATAAAAAGACTGAACAATTTGGTAATGGAAGAAAATTGGAACTTTTTTTTAAATTGCATGGTCTATTTGAATCATGAAAGTATGATTTTGATTTTAAAGGGCCATTCTGGTCAAAATTTAAATGCACATAGATGAATTACATCTTTGAATAGAAACATATTTCCAACATATATGTATTGGCAAAAATGTTTCTGGTAAAAGTTATCACTTCTTCAGTATTAAAAAAAATTCTGCACATGCATGTGAAGCATAGCTAGATGTTCTCAGTGCACCAGCATTTTAAATACTGCAGCTGCTCAGAAAGCAACTAACTTACAAGTAGATTACGAGTTGTGCGTTCATGTTTTAACGCTGAAAAAAATGGTCATTTCAGCGTTAAAACATTGCGAGTCTTGTCGGTATAGCTGTATCGCAAGCCTTTTAGCCTGTAACGTAACATTAGTCCCGCACTCGTAAAAATTAAGCTTTTTCATGGGACTTACATAGCGCAGCCATTACAAGTTTTCATTACACCCTATAACGACAAGATTTGCACCGCCATCTGAGAGCAGTAGTTATGAGTTTTTTACGCAACAAAACTGTTACATAAAACTCATAACTAAAGTGTTACAAAGTACACTAACACCCATAAACTACCTATTAACCACTAAACTGAGGCCCTCCCATATCGTAAACACTATATTAAAGTTATTAACCCCTAATCTGCCGCTACCAACATCGCCACCACTAATAACATTTATTAACCCCTATTCCATCGCTCCCCGACATCACCACCACTATACTAAAGTTATTAACCCCTATTCCCCCGCACCCCAACATCGCCCACGCTATAATAAATATATTAACCCCTATTCCGCCGCTCCCAGACACTGCCACCACTATAATAAACCTATTAATCCCTAAACCGCAAGCGCCCACAACAAAATATACTAAATTAAACTAATAACTCCTAAACCGAAAGCCCCCACATCGCAATAAACTAATTTAAACTAGTAACCCCTAAACCTAGCGCCCCCCTAACTTTATATTAAAATTACAATTTCCCTATACGAAATTAAATTAAAACCTAACCTATCAAATTAAAAAAACTAAGTTTAAACTAACAATTAAACTAATATAACTATTAAACTAAAATGAAACTAACTACCAATTAAAGAAACTAAAATACACATTAAAAAAATCCTAACACTACTATAAAAATTACAAAGTATCTAATTAAAAACTGGATTTGAATTCAGCCAAAAGAATGAGAGCTGCTTAAATTCTATTGGCTGATTTGAACAGGCAATATAATTTTAGCAGCCCTAATTCCTATTGGCTGATTAATTTTTTTCATCCAATAGGAATGCAATGGTACCCCCAGTATAAGAGGGGTACCTTGCATTTCAATCCTCAGTGTGCGGCGGATGATCGCATGAAGAGGACCTCCACGTCGGATCAATGTACTTCCTTCTGCTTGGACCTCCTCCCGGACTTTGGCCTGGACCCCCTCCCGGACTTTGGCCTGGACCTCCGCTTCTGTGCATCACCGTTCCATTTCCGTAGGGATAAGAGGAAGATGCTGGCCCGCGATGGATGAAGATGCCGCCTGGATGAAGGTTTTTCAGGGTGTTTTTTTTTAGATTAGGGTGGGCACTATTAAAAGAGCTGAATGCCCTTTTAAGGGCAGCAAAATAGCTTAATGCCCTTTACAGGGCAATTCCCATTTTTTTAGATAGTTTGTATTATTTTGTGGGTTGGGGGGTTGTAATGGTAGTGCGTCTTTGTATTTTTTTTAGAAAAAGAGCTGATATTTTTAGGACAATGCCCTACAAAAGGCCCTTTTAAGGGCTATTGGTAGTTTATTCTAGATTAGGTTTTTTTTTATTTTGGGGTGTTTTTTTTAAAAATGGGTATTAGAATAGGAATAATTTTTATTATTTTGGATAATTCGTATTTTGTGCAATGTTTTTTTTTTTCGTTTTAGGGTGGATTTTTATTTTTAGATTAGGGGTTTCGGCATTTCATAAAAGAGCTGAATACACTTTTAAGGGCAGGCAGGAAAAAGAGCTGAATGCTATTTTAAGAGCAATGCCCATACAAATGCCCTTTTCAGGGCAATGGGTAAATTAGGTTTTACTTTTTTTTATTTTGTGGCTTTGGGGGATAGGGGTTTGTATACTGTTAGGGGGTGTTTGTTTTTCTTTTGTAGGGAAAGAGCTGTTATCTTTAGGGCAATTCCCTACAAAAGGCCCTTTTAAGGGCCCTTGGCAGTTTATTATAGATTAGTGTTTTTTTTTTATTTTGGGTTGTTTAAAAAAAGGGTATTAGAATAGGAATAATTTTTATTTATTTTAACTAGGTAGAATAGTTAATAACTATTTACTAACTAGTCTACCTAGTTAAAATTAATACAAACATAACTGTAAAATATAAATAAACCTAAGCTAGCTACAATATAACATTTAGTTATATTGTAGCTAGCTTAGGTTTTATTTCACAAGTAAGTATGTATTTAGTTTTAAATAGGTATTATTTAGTTAATAATTGTAACTTTAATTTAGCTCTATTTTAATTATGTTAAAGTTAGTGGTGTTAGGGTTAGGTTTAGGGATTAATAGTTTAATTTAGGTTTAGGGGATAATAACTTTATTTAGTGGCGACAATGTCGGGGAGTGGCGGAATAGGGGTTAATAGATTTATTATAGTGTGGGTGATGTTGGGGTGTGCAGGGGAATAGGGGTTAATAACTTTATTATAGTGGTGGTGATATCGGGAACGGCAGATTAGGGGTTAATAGCTTTATTTCGGTGGCAGGAATGTCAGAAGCGGCAGATTAGGGGTTAATAACATTATGTAGGTGTCGGCAATGCCGGGGCAGCAGATTAGGAGTGTTTATACGAGGGGTTTATGTTAGGGTGTTAAGTTTAAACGTAACTTTTTTTTCCCCAATAGACATCAACAGGGCTGCGTTATGGAGCTTTTTATTCCGCGATCGCAGGTATTAGGTTTTTTCTAACCCGCTCTCACCATTGATGTCTATGGGAAAGCGTGCACGAGCACGTCAAAGCAGAGCTTGAATTTTGTGCGGTATGGAGCTCAACGCAACCATATCACACGCACAAGTCAGCTGTTTCAAAACTTGTAATAGCAGCGATATGGAGGGTGAAATAACACAACTTTTGTTGCATTCATTAAATACCCTCTAGCGTGTATAACTCGTAATATACCTGATATTGAGTTATTATCAAATAGTGAAACACCTTGCGAGTGCTGTTTTTAAAATGCTGGTGCATGTTGCATACTTATATACACTTTTTAAACAGCTATAGCTTTAATTAGAAGCATTTTTGCTAATACAAGTATATTACAAAAATGCATCCATGTAGATTCTAATTTTGGCTGGAAAGTCCCTTTAAATTGTGAGAAAGCGGTGCAATTAATCAAAGTTCGTTATAACTTTTTTTTTACAACACAAACATTAAGGGCTATATAACAAGTAGTGTGCCAATTTATTAGTATTATATTACAAATGGCTGGTTATTGCTACCGCAAGATCAGATCTCTGGTTAATTTTATATAACTTTGCCCCATATGCCCCCATGGGGGCTAAAGTTGGCGGCTGTGAGGTGTTAGAAAAAAAAGTATATTTTTAATATTGCTGCCCATTGCTGCGCTTCCTACTCCCTTCACTGTGCTTAGGTTCTTCGCCGCCTCTGACAGCATCACCATGTCAAGAAATAAATACATTTATCAGGTAAGCATAAATTTCGTTTTCTTTCTAATGACACAGTGAGTCCACGGACCATCATCAATTACTGTTGGGAACCAATACCCAAGCCAGAGGACACAGATGATAAGGGAGAGACAAGACAGGAACCTAAACAGAAGGCACCACTGCTTGAAGAACCTTTCTCCCAAAAGAAGCCTCAGCCAATGCAAAAGTATTGAATTTATAGAATTTGGAAAAAGTGTGCAAAGATGACCAAGTTGTAGCCTTGCAAATCTGTTCCACAGAAGCTTAATTTTTAAAGGCCCAGGAAGAAGAAAAATCTTCATTAACAGGGAGTCTATTATGGTCCCCAAAAGTACGACCCTTGTAGCTGGAACCAGAGAATTTTTTTTCCGATTCACCTTCCATCCGTGGGATCGAAGAAAAGACAATAAGATCTCTGTATGAGATTCTGCTTGTTGAAAAGATGGCACCTGGACCAGAATGTCATCCAGATAAGGTGCCACTGCAATGCCCCGAGATCGAAGCACAGCTAAAAGAGCCCCCAGAACCTTTGAAAAAATTCTGGGAGCTGTGGCAAGGCCGAATGGAAGGGCCATGAACTGGAAATGATTGTCTAAAAAGGCGAATCTCAGAAACTTGTGATGGTCCCTGTGAATGGGAACATGAAGGTATGCATCCTTTAGGTCTATGGTTGTCATGAACTGACCCTCTTGTACCAAGGGAAGAATGGAGTGTATAGTCTCCATCTTGAAGGATGGCACTCTGAAAAACTTGTTTAAACATTTTAGATATAGGATTGGTCAAAAAGTTCCCTCCTTTTTGGGAACTCTGAACAGATTTGAGTAAAATCCCAGACCCCTTTCCGGAAAGGGAACTGGAACTATTACCCCCAGGTCCTTGACACAATGTAAGAATGCCTCTCTTTTTATCTGGTCTACAGATAATCTGGGAGGAAAAGATTTGAAGTCTATTTTGTATCCCTGGGAGACAATGTCTACCGCCTAGGGATCCGGTACATCTCTTATCTAAACCTGGGAATAAAGAGAGAGTCTGCCCCCTACAAGATCCACTCCCGGATCGGGGGCCAACCCTTCATGCTGACTTGGAATCAGCTGAAGGCTTTTTAGATTGCTTTCCCTTATTCCAGAACTGGTTGGGCTTCCAGGAAGGCTTGGCTTGATCTTGCTTGGAGGAAGGGGAGGAAGACTAGCTTTTAAAGTTACGAAAGGAACGAAAATTACTCTGACGTCCCTTCTGCTTATTCTTTTTATCTTGAGGATGAAAAGAACCCTTCTCTCCAGTAATATCTGAGATAATTTCCGCCAAACCAGGTGCAAACAAGACCTTACCCTTGTAAGGAATAGCCATGAGCTTAGATTTAGATGAAACATCCGCAGACCAGGACTTCAACCACAAGGCCCTGCAGGCTAGGACCGCAAAACCAGAAATTTTGGCTCCCAGTTTAATAACCTGTAAGGAAGCATCTCTAATGAAGGAATTGGCTAACTTGAGAGCTTTAATCCTGTCCTGGATCTCATCAAGGGGGGTATCCGTCTGAACAGATTCAGACAACACATCAAATCAGTAAGCTGCAGCACTGGTAACAGTTGTGATACACACCGCAGTTTGCCATTGTAGACCTTGGTGGACATACATCTTTTTTAGTAAAGCATTTCAATTTTTTATCCATTGGATCTTTAAAAGAACAACTATCCTCTATGGGAATAGTAGTCCTCTTGGCCAAAGTGGAGATCGCTCCTTCTACCTTAGGAACCATCTGCCACAACTCCTTAATAGAATCCGCTATAGGAAACATCTTCTTAAAAAAAGGGGACGGAGAAAAGGGAATACCAGGTCTTTCCCATTCTCTAGCAATAATCTCCGTAGCACGGTCAGGAAGTGGAAAAACCTTCACCGCAGAGGGAACATCAAAGTATTTGTTCAATTTACTAGAATTTTTAGGATTGACTACGATAGTTGTGTCGGAGTCGTCCAAAGTAGCCAAATCCTCTTTAAGTAATAAGCAAAGGTGTTCTAGCTTAAATCTGAAGGAAACCACTTCAGCATCAGAAGAAGAAATTACACTGTCTGAGTCTGAGATTTCCCCATCAGATGCTACAGACATGTCTTCTTCCTCAGGCTTATGGGAAGGGACACTCGGGATAGCCAGAACTTGATCAGAAACCTTACTAACTGTTTCCTTAAATTTCCTTTTACGCCTTCCCTGCAACATGGGGAAAGCTGAGAAGGCCTTAGATACTGCCAGGGATACCTGGGAAGCAATGTCTTGTAGAGAAAATCCTACAGGATTGCAAGAGGAAACACAGGGCACTGTATGTGGAGACTGAAAAAGTTGGGACGCTTGAGGAGAAAGCTGTGGCATATCTGCAACAGGAGACACCTGAATAGCATTTGCCTGGGATAATGGTGACTCATGGTCAAATATTTTATCTCTATAACTTAAAGTTCTTTCAATGCATGAGGAGCAAAAAGGAACTGGGGGCTCCACCTGAGCATCAAAATATAACTGACAAGCAGCAACTTTGCCTGGGCTATTGGTTTGAAAAGCCTCTTGATCCATCTTATTTAATAAATAAGAATAAAGCATAAAAAATCTTTATTTGAAAATAAAAAATAAATGTGTATTGTGTCTTTAAATAGAAATGTGTGTTAGCGCAACAAACCAAATAGACCTCAGGCTACCTATACACCTCAGTAGCTTTACTGAGGTGCCTACCTGTCCTGCAGCTCATTTTCAAATACAGAGCAGTTACAGAGCCCTAACTGCCGGAAAAAAACGGCTTACAACAGTAATCTCCATGACCAAAAGTTAAAGTATAAAAACTACTATAACACACTGAGCCACCATAAATCACCTCACAGTCTCAATGCCCAAACTGCCTAATAGAAACCCCAAACATGAAGGTTTATTAAAGTCCCATATTTAATAAGACAGCTTTTAGCTGTAACAAGTGCCAGCAATCTCCTTGCAAAAGAAAATTAAAATGGCACTTACCTGAAAGTGCTGTCCGGCAGCAGGACAGCTCACCTGGTTTGAGAGGGTGCAGCACCTCACATGGACCTGTGAAGAAAGAAAACTGAGTAAACCTACTCAGGTTTTCTAGTTAGGGCAGCAGATTCTTGAGAAAACGCAGTGAGGATTGTACCTCACAAGTTCTCAAGTGCTCAAAAGCCACCACTGTCCTAGTGAAGAGACTGATGTGGACTAGGCTAGACCCCAGAAAAGAACAGAGTAAGCATAAAAAGTTATTAACCCCTAATCTGCCCCTAATCTGCCTCACTCCCGCCTCTATTACCCTATAATAAATAGTATTAACCCCTAATATGCCCTCCCTAACATCACCGACACCTAACTTCAAGTATTAACCCCTAATCTGCTGACCGGACCTCGCCGCTACTCTAATAAATGTATTAACACCTAAAGCTAAGTCTAACCCTAACCCTAACACCCCCTAAATTAAATATAATTTTTATCTAACGAAATAAATTAACTCTTATTAAATAAATTAATCCTATTTAAAGCTAAATACTTACCTGTAAAATAAACCCTAATATAGCTACAATATAAATTATAATTATATTGCAGATATTTTAGGATTAATATTTATTTTATAGGCAACTTTGTATTTATTTTAACTAGGTACAATAGCTATTAAATAGTTAATAACTATTTAATAGCTACCTAGTTAAAATAATTACAAAATTACCTGTAAAATAAATCCTAACCTAAGTTACAATTAAACCTAACACTACACTATCAATAAATTAATGAAATAAAATACCTACAATTATCTACAATTAAACCTAACACTACACTATCAATAAATAAATTAAATACAAATACCTACAAATAAATACAATTAAATAAATTAACTAAAGTACAAAAAATAAAAAAAGAATTAAGTTACAAAAAATAAAAAAAATATTTACAAACATTAGAAAAAGATTACAACAATTTTAAGCTAATTACACCTACTCTAAGCCCCCTAATAAAATAACAAAGCCCCCCAAAATAAAAAAAATGCCCTACCCTATTCTAAAATAAAAATAAAAAAGCTCTTTTACCTTACCAGCCCTTAAAAGGGCCTTTTGCGGGGCATGCCCCAAAGAATTCTTCTCTTTTGCCTGTAAAAAAAAACATACAATAACCCCCCCCCAACATTACAACCCACCACCCACATACCCCTAATCTAACCCAAACCCCCCTTAAATAAACCTAACACTAAGGCCCTGAAGATCTCCCTACCTTGAGTCATCTTCACCCAACCGGGCACCGATGGACCAAAAGAAGACATCCGGAGCGGCAGAAGTCTTCATCCTATCCGGGCAGAAGAGGACATCCGGACCGGTAGACATCTTCATCCAAGCGGCATCTCCTATCTTCATCCATCCGGAGCGGAGCCATCTTCTTCCATCTGATGCGGATCCATCCTCTTCTACCGACGCCTACTCGCCAAATGATGGTTCCTTTAAATGACATCATCCAAGATGGCGTCCCTCGAATTCCGATCAGCCAATCGGAATTAAGGTAGGAAAATTGGAATGGATGGAATCAGCCAATCAGATTGAGCTCGCATTCTATTGGCTGTTCCGATCAGCCAATAGAATGCGAGCTCAATCTGATTGGCTGATTGGATTTTCCTACCTTAATTCCGATTGGCTGATAGAATCCTATCAGCCAATCGGAATTAGAGGGACGCCATCTTGGATGACGTCATTTAAAGGAACCGTCGGTTTGGCGAGTAGGCGTCGGTAGAAGAGGATGGATCTGCGTCGGCTGGAAGAAGATGGCTCCGCTCCGGATGGATGAAGATAGAAGATGCCGCTTGGATGAAGTTGTCTACCGGTCCGGATGTCCTCTTCTGCCCAGATAGGATGAAGACTTCTGCCGGTCCGGATGTCCTCTTCTGCCCAGTTAGGATGAAGACTTGGGGGGGTATTGTATTTTGTTTTTTACAAGAAAAAGAGCAGAATTCTTTGGGGCATGCCCCGCAAAAGCCCCTTTTAACCCCTTAATGACCACAGCACTTTTCCATTTTCTGTCCGTTTGGGACCAAAGCTATTTTTACATTTTTGCGGTGTTTGTGTTTAGCTGTAATTTTCCTCTTACTCATTTACTGTACCCACACATATTATATACCGTTTTTCTCGCCATTAAATTAACTTTCTAAAAATACCATTATTTTTATCATATCTTATAATTTACTATAAAAAATTATAAAATATGAGGAAAAAATGGAAAAAAAACACACTTTTTTTAACTTTGACCCCCAAAATCTGTTACACATCTACAACCACCAAAAAACACCCATGCTAAATAGTTTCTAAATTTTGTCCTGAGTTTAGAAATACCCAATGTTTACATGTTATTTGCTTTTTTTGTAAGTTATAGGGCCATAAATACAAGTAGCATTTTGCTATTTCCAAACTACTTTTTTTTCAAAATTAGCGCTAGTTACATTAGAACACTAATATCTTTCAGGAATCTCTGAATATCCATTGACATGTATATATTTATTTTTAGAAGAAATCCCAAAGTATTGATCTAGGCCAATTTTGGTATATTTCATGCCACCATTTCACCGCCAAATGCGATCAAATACAAAAAATCGTTCACTTTTTCACAATTTTTTTCACAAACTTTCGGTTTCTCACTGAAATTATTTACAAACAGCTTGTGCAATTATGGCACAAATGGTTGTAAATGCGTCTCTGGGATCCCCTTTGTTCAGAAATAGCAGACATATATGGCTTTGGCATTGCTTTTTGGTAATTAAAAGGCCGCTAAATGCCGCTGAGCACCACACGTGTATTATGCCCAGCAGTGCAGGGGTTAATTAGGCAGCTTGTAGGGAGCTTGTATGGTTAATTTTAGCTTTAGTGTAGTGTAGTAGACAACCCAAAGTATTGATCAAGGCCCATTTTGGTATATTTCATGCCACCATTTCACCGCCAAATGCGATCAAATAAAAAAAAAATGTAAAATTTTTCACAATTTTAGGTTTCTCACTGAAATTATTTACAAACAGCTTGTGCAATTATGGCACAAATGGTTGTAAATGCTTCTCTGGGATCCCCTTTGTTCAGAAATAGCAGATATATATGACTTTGGCGTTGCTTTCTGGTAATTAGAAGGCCGCAAAATGCTGCTGCGCATGACACGTGTATTATGGCTAGCAGTGAAGGGGTTAATTAGGAAGTTTGTAGGGAGCTTGCAGGGTTAATTTTAGCTTTAGTGTAGAGATCAGCCTCCCACCTGACACATCAGACCCCCTGATCCCTCCCAAACAGCTCCCTTCCCTCCCCCACCCCACAATTGTCCCCGCCATCTTAAGTACTGGCAGAAAGTCTGCCAGTACTAAAATAAAAGCTTTTTGGGGGTTTAGGTTTTTAAAAAATAAAATAAAAAAAATTCTTCTGCTGTGTAGGACCCCCCTTAGCCTCCAACCTCCCTGATCCCCCCCAAAACAGCTCTGTAACCTTCCCCATCTGCCTTATTGGGGGCCATCTTGGGTACTGGCAGCTGTCTGCCAGTACCCAGCTTGCACAAAAAAGGGCTTTTTTTCCCTTAGTTTTATTTTTTTCTGTAGTGTAGCTTCCCCAAACCCCCCACCACCACCACAAACCCCCACCACCTCATTGATCGTTTTTGTTTTTTTACTTTTTTTAACCGATTTATTTTAAACCTTTTTCTGTAGTGTAGCGGTTCCCACCCGCTCCCTCCCCGTGCACGCGCCCGCCCCCGCCCTCCCGTGCACGCGCGCACGTCCGTGCGCGCCCCCGGGCATCCCCGCCCACGATCCCGCCCCCCTCCACATCTCCAGGGCCATCGATGGCCGCCACCCGCCTCCCGGTACTGCTCCCACCCACCAACAAAGGAAGCCACCGATCTCCGGTGCAGAGAGGGCCACAGAGTGGCTCTCTCTGCATCGGATGGCTTCAAAAGGTTATTGCAGGATGCCTCCATATCGAGGCATCACTGCAATAACCGGAAAGCAGCTGGAAGCGAGCAGGATCGCTTCCAGCTGCTTTCCACACCGAGGACGTGCAGGGTACGTTCTCAGGCGTTAACTGCCTTTTTTTTGAGGACGTACCCTGCACATCCTCGGTCGTTAAGGGGTTTAGGGCTGGTAAGGTAAAAGAGCTTTTCTATTTTCATTTTAGAATAGGGTAGGGCATTTTTTTTATTTTGGGGGCTTTGTTATTTTATTAGGGGGCTTAGAGTAGGTGTAATTAGCTTAAAATTGTTGTAATCTTTTTCTAATGTTTGTAAATATTTTTTTTTTTTTTTGTAACTTAGTTCTTTTTTTATTTTTTGTACTTTAGTTAGTTTATTTAATTGTATTTATTTGTAGGTATTTGTATGTAATTAATTTATTGATAGTGTAGTGTTAGGTTTAATTGTAGATAATTGTAGGTATTTTATTTCATTAATTTATTGATAGTGTAGTGTTAGGTTTAATTGTAACTTAGGTTAGGATTTATTTTACAGGTAATTTTGTAATTATTTTAACTAGGTAGCTATTAGTTATTAACTATTTAATAGCTATTGTACCTGGTTAAAATAAATACAAAGTTGCCTGTAAAATAAATATAAATCCTAAAATAGCTACAATATAATTATAATTTATATTGTAGCTATATTAGGGTTTATGTTACAGGTAAGTATTTAGCTTTAAATAGGAATAATTTATTTAATAAGATTTATTTTATTTCGTTAGATAAAAATTATATTTAACTTAGGGGGTGTTAGGGTTAGACTTAGCTTTAGCGGCGAGGTCCGGTCGGCAGATTAGGGGTTAATACTTGAAGTTAGGTGTCGGTGATGTTAGGGAGGGCAGATTAGGGGTTAATACAATTTATTATAGGGTTATTGAGGCGGGAGTGAGGCGGATTAGGGGTTAATAACTTTATTATAGTAGCTGTGAGGTCCGGTCGGCAGATTAGGGGTTAATAAGTGTAGGTAGGTGGCGGCGACGTTGGGGGCAGCAGATTAGGGGTTAATAAATATAATATAGGGGTCGGCGGTGTTAGGGGCAGCAGATTAGGGGTACATAGGGATAACGTAGGTGGCGGCGGTGTACGGAGCGGCAGATTAGGGGTTAAAAAAATATGCAGGGGTCAGCGATAGCGGGGGCGGCAGATTAGGGGTTAATAAGTGTAAGGTTAGGGGTGTTTAGACTCGGGGTGCATGTTAGGGTGTTAGGTGCAGACTTAGGAAGTGTTTCCCCATAGGAAACAATGGGGCTGCTTTAAGAGCTGAACACTGCTTTTTTGCAGGTGTTAGGTTTTTGTTCAGCTCAAACGGCCCCATTGTTTCCTATGGGGATATCGTGCACAAGCACGTTTTTGAAGCTGGCCGCGTCCGTAAGCACCGCTGGTATTGAGAGTTGCAGTGGCGGTAAATTATGCTCTACGCTCCCTTTTTGGAGCCTAACGCAGCCCTTCTGTGAACTCTAAATACCAGCGGTGTTTAAAAGGTGCGGGAGAAAAAAATCATGCGTAGCTAACGCACCCCTTTGGCCGCAGAACTCTAAATCTAGCGGAGTATTAGCTTAGAAATACTATTTGAATGTGACATTCGAATTTTAAATAGTATTTCTAGTCTAATACTGTGTTTAATAAATATAATATTCGTATTCGAATGCTACATTGGAATTCGAATGTCACATTCGAATTCGAAATAGTATTTCTGGTTTACAACTGTGTTTCATAAATGTAATATTCAAATTCGAATATTACATTTATGAAACACAGTTGTAAACTAGAAATAATATTTCAAATTCTAATGTGGTATTTGAATTCGAATGTAGCATTCAAATTCGAATATTACATTTATTAAACACAGTATTAGACTAGAAATACTATTTCGAATTTGAATGTTACATTTGAATTCGAAAGTCACATTCAAATTCGAATATTACATTTATAAAACACAGTATAAGACCAGAAATACTATTTCGAATTTGAATGTCACATTCAAATTCTAATTTGACATTCAAATTTGAATTTTACATTTATAAAACACAGTCGGCTAGATTTAGAGTTTTGCGGCCAAAGGGGTGCGTTAGCTACGCGTGTTTTTTCCCCCCGCACCTTTTAAATAACGCTGGTATTGAGAGTTCTCTGAAGGGCTGCGTTAAGCTCCAAAAAGGGAGCGTAGAGCATAATTTACAGCCACTTCAACTCTCAATACCAGCGTTGCTTACGGTAGCTGCCAGCTTGAAAAACGTGCTCGTGCACGATTCCCCCATAGGAAACAATGGGGCAGTTTGAGCTGAAAAATAACCTAACACCTGCAAAAAAGTAGCGTTCAGCTCCTAACACAGCCCCATTGTTTCCTATGGGGAAACACTTCCTAAGTCTGCACCTATCACCCTAACATGGACCCCGAGTCTAAACACCCCTAACCTTACACTTATTAACCCCTAATTTGCTGCCCCCGCTATCGCTGACACCTGCATTTTATTATTAACCCCTAATCTGCCGTTCCGTACACCGCTGCCACTTACATTATCCCTATGAACCCCTAATCTGCTGCCCCAACATCGCTGACACCTACATTATATTTATTAACCCCTAATCTGCCCCCCCAATGTCGCTGCTACCTTACTTACACTTATTAACCCCTAATCTGCCGACCGGACCTCGCCGCTACTGTAAGAAATGTATTAACCCCTAAAGCTAAGTCTAACCCTAACCCTAACACCCCCCCCCTAAGTTAAATATAATTTAAATATAACGAAATAAATTATTTCTTATTAAATAAATTAATCCTATTTAAAACTAAATACTTACCTGTAAAATAAACCCTAATATAGCTACATTATAACGAATAATTATATTGTAGCTATTTTAGGATTTATATTTATTTTACAGGCAACTTTGTATTTATTTTAACTAGGTACAATAGCTATTAAATAGTTATTAACTATTTAATAGCTACCTAGTTAAAATAATTACCAAATTACCTGTAAAGTTACAATTAAACCTAACACTACACTATCAATAAATTAATTAAATAAACTACCTACAATTACCTACAATTAAATCAACTAAACTAAATTAAAAAAACAAACAAACACTAAATTACAAAAAAAACCCCACTAAATTACATAAAATAAAAAAGGATTACAAGAATTTTAAACTAATTACACCTACTCTAAGACCCCTAAAAAAATAACAAAGCCCCCCAAAATAAAAAAATGCCCCACCCTATTCTAAAATAAAAAGTTAACAGCTCTATTACCTTACCAGCCCTTTAAAGGGCCTTTTGCGGGGCATGCCCCAAAGAAATCAGCTCTTTTGCCTTAAATTATCCCACCTACATTATCCCTATGAACCCCTAATCTGCTGCCCCAACATCGCCGACATCTACATTATATTTATTAACCCCTAATCTTCCCCCCCAATGTCGCTGCTACCTTACTTACACTTATTAACCCCTAATCTGTCGACCGGACCTCGCCGCTACTATAATAAATGTATTAACCCCTAAAGCTAAGTCTAACCCTAACCCTAACACCCCCCCTAAGTTAAATATAATTTAAATCTAACGAAATAAATTATTTCTTATTAAATAAATTAATCCTATTTAAAGCTAAATAATTACCTGTAAAATAAACCCTAATATAGCTACATTATAACGAATAATTATATTGTAGCTATTTTAGGATTTATATTTATTTTACAGGCAACTTTGTATTTATTTTAACTAGGTACAATAGCTATTAAATAGTTATTAACTATTTAATAGCTACCTAGTTAAAATAATTACCAAATTACCTGTAAAGTTACAATTAAACCTAACACTACACTATCAATACATTAATTAAATAAACTACCTACAATTACCTACAATTAAATCAACTAAACTAAATTACAAAAACAAACAAATACTGAATTACAAAAAAAAACAAACACTAAATTACAAAAAATAAAAAAAGATTACAAGAATTTTAAACTAATTACACCTACTCTAAGCCCCCTAAAAAAATAACAAAGCCCCCCAAAATAAAAAAATGCCCTACCCTATTCTAAAATAAAAAGTTAACAGCTCTATTACTAGTAAAGAGGAAGGTGCTGCTGCAGTGATCATCCGCCAGGCACAGGAAACAGAACGGATCAAACCATGTGTGAACAAGGGGAATGGTGTGGAGCCAACCAAAGGGTAGCGGCGGACTACTGCAGAAAATGCACAAAAAAGGAAGTGGAAGGCTACTGAGCATCAGTAAAACGGTGTGTTTATTTCCAATATTAAAAAATACACATGAAAGTGAACAAAGTCACAACAAACAGGGAAGGAGACAGCAGTCTTACATGTTTCACGCACACTTTCGCTTAATCATAGATGCTGGGGACAAGTATAGACAGCTGCTTCATTTAAAGGGACAACACACCAATAGAAACATTCATGTAGTTAAATCATGCAATCATTGGTTATCAACTTGTACATTTGATTTGTAAAGTGTGTGTCCACAGTTAATGAAGCAGATCAGATAAAAACAAGATACAAAATACTTGTGAAGGTGGAACAAAATCTGGCACATATGTAAAACAGATATATATAATTATAATTTATAATGTGAGAAACAATGATAGTAATAATCTCCAACAATATGCCTAGGATTAAGAAAATAAATCAAATGTTCAAGGAAATAATGTAAGTGTATATACACCCTCAAGGAAAATAGAAAACAAGAAATGTATATATGTATGTATGTATATATGGTATGGAACACCATTGAACATTTTGACATTTTAGCAAAGCATCACATTAAAAAATAAAAAAATGCCCTACCCTAACCTAAAAAAAAAAGTTAACAGCTCTATTACCTTACCAGCCCTTTAAAGGGCCTTTTGCGGGGCATGCCCCAAAGAAATCAGCTCATTTGCTTTAAAAAAAACATACAATACCCCCCCACCAACATTACAACCCACCACCCACATACCCCTAATCTAACCCACCCAAACCCCCTTAAAAAACCTAACACTAAGCCCCTGAAGATCTCCCTACCTTGTATTCACCCAGCCGGCTATCACCATTCCGTCCAGAAGAGGGTCCGAAGTCTTCATCCAATCCGGCAAGAAGAGGTCCTCCAGAGGGTCCGAAGTCTTCATTCAGGCAGCATCTTCTATCTTCTTCCATCCGGAGCGGAGCGGGTCCATCTTAAAGCAACCGAATCGGAGCCATCCTTCCTCACCGACGGACTAACGACAAATGAAGGTTCCTTTAAATGATGTCATCCAAGATGGTGTCCCTCGAAATCCGATTGGCTGATAGGATTCTATCAGCCAATCGGAATTAAGGTAAGAAAAATCTGATTGGCTGATTGAATCAGCCAATCAGATTCAAGTTCAATCCGATCGGCTGATTCGATCAGCCAATCAGATTGAGCTTTCATTCTATTGGCTGATCAGAACAGCGAATAGAATGCAAGCTCAATCTGATTGGCTGATTGGATCAAACAATCGGATTGAACTTGAATCTGATTGGCTGAGTCAATCAGCCAATCAGATTTTTCCTACCTTAATTCCGATTGGCTGATAGAATCCTATTAGCCAATCGGAATTCGAGGGATGCCATCTTGGATGACGTCATTTAAAGGAACCTTCATTCGTTGTTAGTCCGTCGGTGAGGAAGGATGGCTCCGCGTCGGCTGCTTCAAGATGGACCCGCTCCGCTCCGGATGGAAGAAGATAGAAGATGCCTCCTGGATGAAGACTTTGGACCCTCTGGGGGACCTCTTCTTGCCGGATAGGATGAAGACTTCGGACCCTCTGGAGGACCTCTTCTGGACAGATAGGATGAAGACTTCGGACCCTCTTCTGGATGGATCTGTGATACCCTGCTGTGTGAATACAAGGTAGGGAGATCTCCAGGGGCTTAGTGTTAGGTTTTTTAAGGGGGGTTTGGGTGGGTTAGATTAGGGGTATGTGGGTGGTGGGTTGTAATGTTGGGGGGGTATTGTATGTTTTTTTTTTTTAAGGCAAAAGAGCTGATTTCTTTGGGGCATGCCCCGCAAAAGGCCCTTTTAAGGGCTGGTAAGGTAATAGAGCTGTTAACTTTTTATTTTAGAATAGGGTAGGGCATTTTTTTATTTTGGGGGGCTTTGTTTTTTTTTAGGGGGCTTAGAGTAGGTGTAATTAGTTTAAAATTCTTGTAATCTTTTTTTATTTTTTGTAATTTAGTGTTTGTTTGTTTTTGTAATTCAGTGTTTGTTTGTTTTTGTAATTTAGTTTAGTTGATTTAATTGTAGGTAATTGTAGGTAGTTTATTTAATTAATTTATTGATAGTGTAGTGTTAGGTTTAATTGTAACTTAGGTTAGGATTTATTTTACAGGTAATTTGGTAATTATTTTAACTAGGTAGCTATTAAATAGTTAATAACTATTTAATAGCTATTGTACCTAGTTAAAATAAATACAAATTTGCCTGTAAAATAAATATAAATCCTAAAATAGCTACAATATAATTATTTGTTATATTGTAGCTATATTAGGGTTTATTTTACAGGTAAGTATTTAGCTTTAAATAGGATTCATTTATTTAATAAGCAATAATTTATTTTGTTAGATTTAAATTATATTTAACTTAGGGGGGGTGTTAGGGTTAGACTAAGCTTTAGGGGTTAATACATTTATTATAGTAGCGGTGAGGTCCAGTCGGCAGATTAGGGGTTAATACTTGAAGTTAGGTGTCGGCGATGTTAGTGAGGGCAGATTTTTGCGAGGCGGGAGTGAGGCGGTTTAGGGGTTAATACATTTATTATAGTTGGCGGTGAGGTACGGTTGGCAGATTAGGGGTTAATAAGTATAGGTAAGGTTTGGGGCAGATTAGGGGTTAATAAATATTATGTAGGTGTCGACGGTGTTAGGGGCAGCAGATTAGGGGTACATAGAGATAATGTAGGTGGCTGCGGTGTACGGTCGGCAGATTAGGGGTTAAAAATTTTTATTAGAGTGGCGGCAATGTGGGGGGCCTCGGTTTAGGGGTACATAGGTAGTTTATGGGTGTTAGTGTACTTTATAGCACAGTAGTTAAGAGCTTTATAAACCGGCGTTAGCCCATAAAGCTCTTAACTCCTGACTTTTTTCTGCGGCTGGAGTTTTGTCGTTAGAGTTCTAACGCTCACTTCAGCCAAGACTCTAAATACCAGCGTTAGGAAGATCCCATTGAAAAGATAGGATACGCAATTGGCGTAAGGGGATCTGCGGTATGGAAAAGTCGCGGCTGGAAAGTGAGCGTTAGACCCTTTCCTGAATGACTCTAAATACCAGTGGGCGGCCAAAAGCAGCGTTAGGAGCCCTTAACGCTGGTTTTGACGGCTACCGCAGAACTCTAAATCTAGGCGAGTATTAACCTAGAAATACTATTTCCAATTTGAATGTTATATTCAAATTCGAATATTACATTTGTTAAAGACAGTTGTAGACTAGAAATACTGTTTCGAATTCGAATGTGATATTCAAATTCGAATGTAGCATTCGAATTCGAATGTAACATTCAAATTCGTATATAACATTTATTAAACACAGTATTAGACGAGAAATACTATTTCGAATTCGAATGTTACATTCGAGTTTGAAAGTCACATTCAAATTCGAATATAACATTTATAAAACACAGTATTAGACTAGAAATACTATTTCAAATTAAAATTTCACATTCAAATTCGAATGTTACATTTAAATTCGAATATTACATTTATAAAACACAGTACTATTTCGAATTTGAATGTTACATTTCAAAATTGAATGAATACATAGCTAAACATTCTATTATTTGAATTAATATTTTCAAATTTTATTGAAAAATTTGAAAGCGAAAATTTGAAAATAGAATGTTAGAATGTTATATAATCATTTGAAATTCTATTTGAATGAACAAATCTATCAAAATTAATTTTACATTTTGAATTTTTAGAAACATTCGCCAATCCCAAAATGCTTCTCAGCAATCCGAACGTGAGCTCACATTCGTATTGCTGTCAACTTGAAATACCAGCGCACATTAGCATGCGATGGTATTACTCAGTGGAGCTCAAATATCACTTTAACGATATAATATATATATATATATATATATATATATATATATATAATTATATATATATTATTATATATATTAAACATTATTGTGGAGTTTAATATCCCTTCAAATTAATTTATTTCAAAAACTTTACAGAACCCCACTTGCAGAGTGACATCTTACATGAAGCCTCTTTTACTTTGAGGTAAGTCGGAGAAAGCAAATTTTAAAGAAATAATTTAGCAAATTATATATCATTTTAATATTTTGAAATTGTAGAGGCTAAGAAAAAGGTAAAGTAATTTTGTATGTTTTAAAAAAAAACTTTAAAAGGCCCCTTAGTACATATTTTTTTTTTTTTTTTAAAAAACAAGCTTTATTAATGACAAGAGTTGCATTACAGTATGCATTGCAGTATTACAGTAGAAACATATTGGAACACAAGTTAAAGCATCTTATTATATTCCAGAAAATGTTTACACTTCTGTTGTTATATAAGTATAAATGAATATATAGCAATTAAGATAGAGACTATTCATCCTCTAGTCAAACTATAACTTATTCATAGTCCATCATACTTGAGCTTGCTTTACCAAGCTGAATTGCTCATTGTGATAGTGAGTCAATATAAACAATCTAGACATATTCTTCTAAGTTTAACATCAGGTGATTAAACAGATACATTGATGTTGGTACTGCTTACCTCATACAGCTGAGGTTATCATAGCTCCTATTGTTACCACCCTAATGGGTGCAGAGTTAAAGAATAAAAGGAAAAGACGTAGAGAAGAAAGGGGGGAAAAGGTGTGAAGTAACTGCTACTAGGAAGAGGGGAGAGAAAAAAAAAAGGAGGGGAGGGGGAAGTGGGAGAGGGGGAAGAAACAGGTCAAAAAGGGGTTGTGACAGGATCTGGAGATTTAGAGCCCTTCACCCTCCCATGTTAATGTCATCATCTTGTGTGTGGCTAGCCTGCCGTTTTTAAGAAAGTGATATCAGTCCAGCTTAAGCAGGTACCCCACTCTGGCCTTCCATTCCTGAACATTGGGAATCTGAGGGCTTTTCCAGTGTGCCGGGAGGAGTCCCTTTGCTCCATTTAGCATCAGCAGAAGGAGTAAATACTTATCCTCCCCGATTACTTTAGGTAGCTCATGGTATATCAGATATGTAGGCTTCGGGGGGATAATGATTTTAAGGATTTTACTAATTTTTCCCAGCACCCCTTCCCAGAAAGGCCTTATCTGTGAACATGTCCACCAAATATGGAGGAAAGTTCCCTCCTCTCCACAGCCTCTCCAGCACCCCCCACTTGTGTGTGGGTAAATTCTTTGAAGTCTATGGGGCGGTAAGTACCACCTACTGAGCAATTTGTAGTGCAACTCCTGGACTCACGCAGAGATCGAGGCCTTTCTAGTTCTCGTGAAAATCTTTATCCAGTTTTTTGCCGATATCTCCTGCTCAAGTTCAGATTGCCACATAGAGGCATATGTCGGGAGAACAGACCCCCCTAGTCAGTAGGAGCTGATATAAGTGAGAAATTAGATGTGTTGGTGTCTGTTGCATAGTACAAAGTAGTTCAAAGGGTGTTCTATGTCTAGTCAATGCCTCCCGCTCCCCATGAGTGTTAAGATAATGTGTAATTTGCGCGATTCTGTACCAAGATGCAAAGATGGTCTGATCCCATTCGGCCAGTTCCGCTTGCGTTTTGATTTTGTCTTGCTGTAAGATATTGGAAATAGCTACTTCTGCAAGAGTATAAGTTTCCCCCTGAATATGCGGTGTGAATTCCCTTTCCAGATCAGGGTTCTCCCATATCGGGATATTTGGCGAGGCGGGAGCCGACACATATGTGCCCTCTTCCAGTATCTTGTCCCATGCCTTAAGAGTTTCAGCTATCATAGGATATGATAGGATAGATACTGGGCAATTGCTTGCTGAAATCCAAGCCAACACCCCCACATTTCCTCGCTTCAAGATTTCATTGTCAATTTGTATCCAAAGTTTATTACAGGAGCTTCGGTTCCACTCCACGACCTTTTGAAGAAAAAAGCTCTTTGATATTCCCTCAAGAGGGGGACTCCCAAACCTTCCCTGTCTCTAGGCAGATATATGGTGGACCTTCTGACTCTAGACCTAATCCCATTCCAAACGTATGCTCAATAGCCGTTTGGATTTGCTGGAGATAATGAGAAGCCGACGCAGCCGGGACTGTCTGCATGATATATAACACTCTTGGTAGCACGTTCATCTTCACTACCCCGATTCGACCTATCCATGAAATTGTTTTCTTTTTCCAGTTAGATAAGTCCATGAGGACCTCATCACGAATCTGTTTGTAATTGAGATCCATGATCTCTGATGTGTTAGACGAAATAGTGATTCCCAAGTATTTTATGTTGTGTTTGGCTATTTTTATCAGGCAGTTAGCGGTGAGGGCTGCAAAAAGTTCAGGAGACTCCGAGATATTTAAAATTTCAGATTTCAGGGGGTTAAGAAGAAAGTCTGAAACCTTTCCATATGCTGTAAACTCCATTAGAGCCGCCCCCAAGGAAATATCAGAATATGAAAGCGTGAGGAGGATGTCATCAGCATACATTGACAATTTGTGTTCAACATTGCCAATGGAAAATCCCCTCACTGCTAGGTTAGCTCTGATTTTGCTTGCTAGGACCTCAATGGTGAGGGCAAACAAGAGTGGCGAAAGGGGACACCCCTGTCTTGTGCCGTTTTTAATCATAAAAGTTTCTGAGAGGGTACCATTAACTCTAACCCATGCATTTGGGGCAGAGTATAATGACCTGACATTATTTATAAAGTTAAGCCCGAAACCGAACTTCTTCAGCGTTAATCGGATGAATGACCAGTTAAACTGATAAAATGCTTTTTCTGCATCTGTTGTAACCAAAGAGAGCGATAGCCTGTTTATGTGAGCGTGGGTTATCAGCTGTTGAACTTTCAGAGTATTATCTCTGGCCTCTCGGGGGGGATAAACCCCACCTGATCAGTGGAGACCAATCAGGGGAGGTATCTATTCAGACGATTAGCCATCACCTTCGCAAGGATCTTCACATCCAAATTTAATAGGGATATGGGTCTAAAATTTATCCATATCCCAGGTTTAGGGATTACTGTAATATACGCTTCCAACATGGACCTCGGGAGATTGGGATTTTCTGCTAGGGAGTTAAATATGTTCGTTAATTCGGGGACAAGAACTTCCGCATATAGTTTGTAATATTTTTTAGTTTGTAATATTTTAGGCCAAAGCCATCAGGTTCAGGGCTTTTACCCGATGGAAGATCTTTGATAGCATTATATACTTCCTCTTTTGTGAACGGGGTGTCCAGAGACTCCACCCCTTTACTTGTGAGCTTAGGGAAGTCAACATTCTCAAGGTATTTGAGGATGCTTTTGTCCTCCTTACCTGGTATGGGAGCTCCCTCCTCGGCTCTAGTGGGGCTTTTTAAGTTGTAAAGGGACTCATAGTAAGTCCTAAAGATGTTTGTTATAGAATCTCCATCTGCCCTAGTTGTTCCCTCCCTGTCTATCATATGATGCACGTAGGCCTTCAGTTTTTTTCTCGCTATAGCTCTAGCAAGGAGCTTTCCGGGCTTGTCGCCTTGTTCGAAGTAAAGCTGCCTTAAGATAAGTTTTTTATATTCTTCTTGTAGAAACTGTAATAGGTTTTTTTCTAGCCAAATTCAGGTGCCCCAGCCCTATATCATCACGCGGGTGTTTTTTGTGAAATTGTTCTGTTTTTTCAACTTGTAATAAAAGATTATTATAGCGTTCTCTTCTCATTCTTTTAAGCCTCGCTCTCTGCCTGATTAGTAGGCCTCTTATAGTGCATTTATGCGCCTCCCATATGGTAGTGCCTCTTATCTGATCATCTGCATTAAGGCGGAAGAATTCAGATAATGACTTCCAGATGTCAGAGCTAAACACTGGATTATCAAGGAGCGTATCGTCAAGTCTCCAGACAAAGTGGGTGACAGGCACACTGGGCCACTGAATGGAGCAAACCACTGGGGCATGATCAGACCATGAAATCGCATAGATTTTGCTGCTCTTAGTGACTATTAGACCCGGTGAGTCAGTGAACAGGTAATCTATCCTGGAGTATTTTCTGTGCGGATGCGAATAAAAGGTATATAATTTTTAGCCAACGGATGATGTGTTCGCCAAATGTCATGTACCACAAGTTCAGTAAGTGAGGTAGTCATACGTTTCAGGGTTTTATGTGGAGTGCTGGATACACCATTGGAAGTGTCAAGAGAGGGATTAAAGGGCACATTAAAGTCCCCTCCCAGGAACAGCACACCTGTCTGTATTTCAAGAATTTTACAGATGACCTTCTGGAGAAAGAGGTGCTGCGATACGTTAGGACAGTATACATTAGCTAGTGTGATGGGCCTACCAAATAGGGAACCCGTGAGTATCAAGTATCTGCCCTCTGGATCCCCGTATGACTTGTATAGGTTGAACTCGATGGACTTCAGTCTTTTTTCAACCTTATCTACTATGTTACTATGTTACTATGTTACTGTGAAAGTTGAAATGGCATTCTTGCACTGAAAATAATTCCAACCCCATTCTTTTTTCTTGGGCCAGATTCCAGATGGGCAACAGGGTATTGACGACTGTACCATTTTGGTTTGTGTGTTAGCGCAAAATGGGTCTCTTGCAAAAATATTATGTCCCCTCCCAACCTCTGTAAGTCTTTTAAAACTATGGAACATTTAGAGGGGCTATTAACTCCCTTTGTGTTTATAGATATGAGTTCAATCGGGTGGGGTCTGTGTCTATTATGCTGGGGTGCCATATTCAACAAGTGGTCTTGGTAAAGGATAAGGGGGGGTGACTGTAGGGTATACACGGGAAAGGAGGAGAAGGAGGAAAAAAAGGGGGGGAGGAGGGAATTGAGTAGGGAAAAGGGATGAAGATAAGGACTTGAAAATCAAAGGAGTTAGTTAGAAAAGGAGGAGGTGTCTTCTCTGTGAAGACAATATTTTCAAAGTATAGATACTATATGCAATAAATGAAATCAAATAACTGTGAACAATAATAACATATAAAAAGTTCAATGTTAAATGATAACTATATCAACTACTATAACCAATCAGGGGTAGTTGTCCCTGTGTTTTTCGCAATAAACATAAACAGATAACATTTTCTATGTAAATCAGAGTAATCCATGAAAGCTAACCAGGTGAATTAAATAGTTCCTTTTGTATTCAGGGGCTGGTGCTGCTAGCTTAAGAGTTCTACCTTCCCATTGCACCCTTCATTTATGTGTCTATTCTAAGAATGTGCAGCTGTGACCCCTCCTACTCCTCTAATCTGTGTGTTATGATGTGAGTAAAGTCTGGCTCATCTCTGTGCTACACCCTCCGGCCATAACGCCGCCTATCATTAAAAAGGGGTATATTGATTAAATGATAAGCTAGGGATCTAGCCCATAGATGTCCAGTACCTAGGCTTAATTTGGGAAATAATTTAGTATTATTTATTGATACCCACATGCTGGTCAGAACTGTAAATAAGAGAGACAAAGATTCCTCATCCATCAACTGCGTCTCCCTGCCTCTGTGTAACATTAAAGAGGCTACCTTTAAGGTAATAGGCTAAGTCTAAAGATCTTCACATTTCTGTTAAAATAAGAAGCCTCTTTCTTGGTAAAACTAAGTACAGACCCTTCTAGCAATGATGAAAGAAAAATAACATACCTCAACAGAAAAAAAGAGAAAAAACCCAATCCCCCCACTTGTTTTTTTTTTTAAAGTAAATTAACCCCTTCCCCCCTCTCCCCTTCTCTAAGGTGTAGGAAGGCACTGCATAGTGTATAGACAGCATAATGAGACCAAATTATATTCATTGCCCTAAGCTAGTGTGTGATATGTACTCGGGTGATTAAAGCAAGATGAATCAATATGTGAGAAAAAGACAATACAACCCCTATACAAGTAGAACATTAACATATAAATAATAAACAAATTATGAGATTATCTACTATATACGACCTGCAAGTTCGTCAAAGGAGCTTAAGACATTGTCCCAGGCAAGGGGCCGTTAAGTACCACAGTCAGGTTAGTTCAGTTACTATGGATCAAAAAGTTCAAAGACCCCAGTATCTCAGCCATGAAACTGTTGGACTTCCTCCTGGCCAACAGCGTTAGGGACCCGATGGGCAGCATCATCATCCTGCTGAGGGGGCCTTATATCAAGGCCAAGTGCTTGATTAAAGTTTGGAAGGTCCTCCAGGGTTCTGAGGATATGTGAGACATTGAATTTTGTGGCTATTAAACAAGTAGGAAAACTCTACCTATACGGAATCCTCTCTTCCTTCAGGACTGATGTGACATATCTCAGGTCTCTTCATTTTTGCAGTGTTGTAGGGCACAGATCTGAGTACACCTGGACATCTGTACCCCGAAATGCAATGGGATGCTTTGCACTGGCCAATTTTAGGACATCTTCTTTATCTTTAAAAGACAGAAATTTCATTATTATGTCTCGGGGGGGGGGGCTCTGTTTGGTGGTTTAGCGCACAGTGCCCTATGTGCCCGTTCTATTTGTAAATCTGGTGCAGAATCGTTATTTTTGAGGAATCTTATAAAATCTTGAATATAGGGCTGCAATGCTGGAGGATCTATTGTTTCGGGTATACCCCTCAGCCAAAGATTATTCCTCCTGCTCCTGTTCTCAAGATCTTCTATGCGGTCCATGAGGGTTTGCACAGTGCCCTCCTGAGCCTGTAAGAAGCTGAATTGTTGTTGCATGTCAGAGCTAAGGGACTCCTGCTTTTCTTCAATATGTGTGATGCTTTGGTCTACTGCCACAATGTCCCTTTTGAGCTCCCCAAACATGCTTTTGAAGTCCTGCATAGCATTCTTAATATCTTCTTTGGAGGATAGGTGAACAATGTCATCCTTTGTTAGATAGCTATAAGTCTGTGCACTGGGGGTATGTTCAGGTATCTGGGCTGTGTAAGATTGCCCCAGAGGTTTGTGAACCAATTTGTTTGGGGGCATAAAAGGATCTGCAGGAATCAAGTAGTTCTCCATAATCGAGGAGTGCATGCCTTTTGATGGTTTAGGGTTCCTTTTGCTGGCCATAATCAATAAAGATTAAACACTTTTGAACACCTCAGTTCCTTTAGTTATGTGACTCCCTTGATTAGCTGTACTGATCTGTCACCTATCTGCTTATCTGTCTGCACGATCTGATATCAGAGTGGCCAGAATCTCAGCTATATGCGGAGACTCACTCCTCAGGTAGGCCTAAAGCCCTATCTCACAGCCTGCTTAGCCCCACTAGATATTCAAGTAAGTCTATGTTGGGCCGACCAGTTTATCAAACTGTCGGTACTGTCTATATGTTTCTACCCCTCAAATCCCCCAGGTCAGGACCGCAGCTCTATTAATCTGCGCTATAAAGTATAGCTCTCCTTGTACCTTCACCGCCCTGCGTATGTCCAGGTCTTACCCCCTCCGACTCTTCGACCACTCTTACTGTTGCTCGTTTCTATGAGCTGTCCCTTATGCTGTATCTGCAGGCTGGTAGGAGCTCAGACTTCCAAGAGAGGTAATCCGGGTCTTGTTATGACTAGGTGAGCAGCTTTGTAAATGCGGGGCACTAAATGCTTGTGTCCCGGCCCGGCCACAAGAGTGCCGCCTGTTAATTTGGCTGGAGGTCCGGGAATCGTGAATGGATGTTTGGATCTGTGAGGCCCAAGGGGGAGGTGAGGTCAGATATATCTGGTCTCGGGGAGCTTGCAGCAAATACCTGAGTTAGTTCCTTCAGGTCAAGCTGATCAGCGATATTTCTCGATCAAAGCTTTTTTTGAACCGCGCCTCATTTGTGCTGGCCTCCGTAATGGGTCACCAAGCAGCTCCAAAAGTTGCAAAGTAGGATGTCTGACCCCTGCATTATATTATTAACCCCTAATCTGCCGCTCCGTACACCGTCGCAACCTACATTATCCCTATGTACCCCTAATCTGCTGCCCCTAACATCGCCGACCCCTATATTATATTTATTAACCCCTAATCTGCCCCCCCCAGCGTCGCCACTACCTACCTACACTTCTAAACCCCTAATCTGCCGACCGGACCTCGCCGCCACTATAATAAATGTATTAACCCCTAAACCGCCTCACTACTTACGCCTCAAAAACCCTATAATAAACAGTATTAACCCCTAATCTGCCCTCCCTAAAATCGCCGATAGCTAACTTCAAGTATTAACCCCTAATCTGCCGACCGGACCTCGCCGCTACTATAATAAATGTATTAACCCCTAAAGCTAAGTCTAACCCTAACCCTAACACCCCCCTAAGTTAAATATAATTGTTATCTAACGAAATAAATTAACTCTTATTAAATAAATTAATCCTATTTAAAGCTAAATACTTACCTGTAAAATAAACCCTAATATAGCTACAATATAACGAATAATTATATTGTAGCTATTTTAGGATTTATATTTATTTTACAGGCAACTTTGTATTTATTTTAACTAGGTACAATAGCTATTAAATAGTTAATAACTATTTAATAACTACCTAGTTAAAATAATTACAAAATTACCTGTAAAATAAATCCTAACCTAAGTTACAATTAAACCTAACACTACACTATCAATAAATTAATTAACTAAACTATCTACAATTATCTACAATTAAATCAACTAAACTAAATTACAAAAAAAAAATAAACACTAAATTACAAAAAATAAAAAAAGATTACAAGAATTTTAAACTAATTACACCTACTCTAAGCCCCCTAAAAAAATAACAAAGCCCCCCAAAATAAAAAAAATGCCATACCCTATTCTAAAATAAAAAGTTAACAGCTCTTTTACCTTACCAGCCCTTAAAAGGGCCTTTTGCTGCGCATGCCTCAAAGAAAACAGCTCTTTTCCATTTAAATAAACATACAATACCCCTCCAACATTACAACCCACCACCCACATACCCCTAATCTAACCCAAACACCCCTTAAAAAACCTAACACTAAGCCCCTGAAGATCTCCCTACCTTATCTTCACCACGTCGGGTATCACCGATCCGTTCAGAAGAGGGTCCGAAGTCTTCATCCTATCCGGCAAGAAGAGGTCCAGAAGAGGGTCCGAAGTCTTCATCCTATCCGGCAAGAAGAGGACATCCGGACCGGTAGACATGTTCATCCAGGCGGCGTCTTCTATCTTCATCCATCTGGCGTGGAACGGGACCATCTTGAAGCAGCCGACGCGGATCCATCCTCTTCTTCCGGCGACTCCCGACGAATGAAGGTTCCTTTAAGTGACGTCATCCAAGATGGCGTCCCTCGAATTCTGATTGGCTGATAGGATTCTATCAGCCAATCGGAATTAAGGTAGGAAAAATCTGATTGGCTGATTGAATCAGCCAATCAGATTCAAGTTCAATTCGATTTGCTGATCCAATCAGCCAGTCAGATTGAGATTGCATTCTATTGGTTGTTCCGATCAGCCAATAGAATGCAATCTCAATCTGATTGGCTGATTGGATCAGCCAATCGGATTGAACTTGAATCTGATTGGCTGATTCAATCAGCCAATCAGATTTTTCCTAACTTAATTCTGATTGGCTGATAGAATCCTATCAGACAATTGGAATTCGAGGGATGCCATCTTGGATGACGTCACTTAAAGGAACCTTCATTCGTCGGGAGTCGCCGGAAGAAGAGGATGGATCCTTGTCGGCTGCTTCAAGATGTTCCCGTTCCGGGCCGGATGGATGAAGGTAGAAGACGCCGCCTGGATGAACATGTCTAACGGTCCGGATGTCCTCTTCTTACCGGATAGGATGAAGACTTCAGACCCCCTTCTGGACCTCTTCTTGCCGGATAGGATGAAGACTTCGGACCCTCTTCTGGACGGATTGGTGATACCCGGCGTGGTGAAGATAAGGTAGGGAGATCTTCAGGGGCTTAGTGTTAGGTTTTTTAAGGGGTGTTTGGGTTAGATTATGGGTATGTGGGTGGTGGGTTGTATTGTTGGGGGGTATCTTATGTCTATTTAAATGCAAAAGAGCTGTTTTCTTTGGGGCATGCCCCGCAAAAGGCCCTTTTAAGGGCTGGTAAGGTAAAAGAGCTGTTAACTTTTTATTTTAGAATAGGGTAGGGCATTTTTTTATTTTCGGGGGCTTTGTTATTTTTTTAGGGGGCTTAGAGTAAGTGTAATTAGTTTAAAATTCTTGTAATCTTTTTTTATTTTTTGTAATTTAGTGTTTGTTTTTTTTGTAATTTAGTTTAGTTGATTTAATTGTAGATAATTGTAGATAGTTTAGTTAATTAATTTATTGATAGTGTAGTGTTAGGTTTAATTGTAACTTAGGTTAGGATTTATTTTACAGGTAATTTTGTAATTATTTTAACTAGGTAGCTATTAAATAGTTATTAACTATTTAAAAGCTATTGTACCTAGTTAAAATAAATACAAAGTTGCCTGTAAAATAAATATAAATCCTAAAATAGCTACAATATAATTATTCGTTATATTGTAGCTATATTAGGGTTTATTTTACAGGTAAGTATTTAGCTTTAAATAGGATTAATTTATTTAATAAGAGTTAATTTATTTCGTTAGATAACAATTATATTTAACTTAGGGGGTGTTAGGGTTAGGTTTAGACTTAGCTTTAGGGGTTAATACATTTATTATAGTAGCGGCGAGGTCCGGTCAGCAGATTAGGGGTTAATACTTGAAGTTAGGTGTCGGCGACGATAGGGAGGGCAGATTAGGGGTTAATACTATTTATTATAGGGTTTTTGAGGCGGTAGTGAGGTGGTTTAGGGGTTAATACATTTATTATAGTGGCGGCAAGGTCCGGTCAGCAGATTAGGGGTTAAGAAGTGTAGGTAGGTAGCGGCGACATTGGGGGGGGCAGATTAGGGGGTAATAAATATAATATAGGGGTCGGCGATGTTAGGGGCAGCAGATTAGGGGTACATAGGGATAATGTAGGTTGCGGCGGTGTTCGGTCGGCAGATTAGGTGTTAAACATTTTTATTAGAGTGGCGGCGATGTGGGGGGACCTCGGTTTAGGGGTACATAGGTAGTTTATGGGTGTTAGTGTACTTTAGAGCACAGTAGTTAAGAGCTTTATGAATTGGCGTTATCCCAGAAAGCTCTTTTAACTCCTGACTTTTTTCTGCGGCTGGAGTTTTGTCGTTAGAGTTCTAACGCTCACTTCAGCCAAGACTCTAAATACCAGAAAGATCCCATTGAAAAGATAGGATACGCAATTGACGTAAGGGACTCTGCGGTATGGAAAAGTCGCGGCTGGAAAGTGAGCGTTAGACCTTTACCTACACTACTCTAAATACCAGCGGGCGGCCAAATCCAGCATTAGGACCCCCTAACGCTGGTTTGGACGGCTAATGCAGAACTCTTAATCTAGGCGTAACTATACCATTATTTTCATCATATCTTATAATTTTCTATAAAATGATAAAATATGAGGAAAAAATGGAAAAAAAATACCCTTTTTCTAACTTTGACCCCCAAAATCTCTTACACATCTACAACCACCAAAAAACACCCATGCTAAATAGTTTCTAAATTTTGTCCTGAGTTTAGAAATACCCAATGTTTACATGTTCTTTGCTTTTTTATTGCAAGTTATAGGGCAATAAATACAAGTAGCACTTTGCTATTTCGAAACCACTTTTTTTCAAAATTAGCGCTAGTTACATTGGAACACTGATATCTTTCAGGAATCCCTGAATATCCCTTGACATGTATATATATTTTTTTAGAAGACATCCCAAAGTATTGATCTAGGCCCATTTTGCTGCTGTACACCACACGTGTATTATGCCCAGCAGTGAAGGGGTTAATTAGGGAGCTTGTAGGGAGCTTGCAGGGTTAATTTTAGCTTTAGTGTAGTGTAGTAGTCAACCCAAAGTATTGATCTAGGCCCATTTTGGTATATTTCATGCCACCATTTCACCACCAAATGCGATCAAATAAAAAAAAAAGTTCACTTTTTCACAAACTTTAGGTTTCTCACTCAAATTATTTACAAACAGCTTCTGCAATTATGGCACAAATGGTTGTAAATGCTTCTCTGTGATCCCCTTTGTTCAGAAATAGCAGACATATATGTCTTTGGCAGGCGTTGCTTTTTGGTAATTAGAAGTCCGCTAAATGCCACTGCGCATCACACGTGTATAATGGCTAGCAGTGAAGGGGTTCATTTGGTAGCTTGTAGGGAGCTTGCAGAGTTAATTTTAGCTTTAGTGTAGAGATCAGCCTCCCACCTGTCAAATCACACCCCCTGATCCCCCCCAAACAGCTCTCTTCCCTCCCCCACCCCCACAATTCTCTGCCAGTACTAAAATAAAGGTATCTTTTACTTTTTAAAATATTTTTTAGCATATTTACATATGCTGCTGTGTAGGATCCCCCTTAGCTCCCAACCTCCCTGATCCCCCCAAACAGCTCTCTAACCCTCCCCCCCCAAACAGCTCTCTAACCCTCCCCCTCTACCTTATTGGGAGCCATCTTGGGTACTGGCAGCTGTCTGCCAGTACCCAGTTTACAATAAAAATAGATTTATTTATTTTTTAAAAATTCTGTAGTGTAGCTTCCCCCCCAAAGACCAATCCTGCATAACCTCCCAGATCCCTTAGATCCATTTTATACCCATTCCCTCCCCTTTTCTCCCACTTTTTAACATTTTTCTGTAGTGTAGCGGTTCCCACCAGCTCCCTCCCCGTGCACGCACCCACATCCGTGCGGGCCCCCGGCTACCCGCCCCCAATCCTGCCCCCCTCTTCAGCCAGGAAGCCATCAATGGCTGCCCACCCACCTCCCACATCAGCTCCCACCCATCAACGATTGCGCTCATCGATGTCCGGTGCAAAGAGGGTCACAGAGTGGCTCTCTCTGCATCGGAGGGGTAAAAAATGTTATTGCAGGATGCCTCAATATCGAGGCATCACTGCAATAACCGGAAAGTGGCTGGAAGCGATCAGGATCGCTTCCACCACTTTCCAAGACCGACTACGTACGGCGTATGTCATCGGTCGTTAACTGTATTTTTTTGAGGACGTACGCCATACATCGTCGGTCGTTAAGGGGTTAAACAACTTTCCAATTTACTTTTATCCTAACATTTGCTTTGTTCTCTTGGTATTCTTTGTGGAAGCTAAATCTAGGTAGACTCATATGCTAATTTCTAAGCTGTTAAAAGAACTAAAATAAGGGGGCAGTCTGCAGAGGCTTAGATACAATGTAATCACAGAGGTAAAAAGTATATTAATGTAACTGTGTTGGTTATGCAAAACTGGAGAATGGGAAATAAAGGAATTAACTATCTTTTTAAACAATACAAATTCTAGAGTAGACTGTCCCTTTAAGCTTTATTTGTACTTCTGTACATCAATACATCAAACTAGATTCTTATAATTCTTATAACAATTTGAATAACAATCTACTGAAGTATTTTAATGATACAGAAAACAGAGAGGCAGAGAATATGTGATACAACAACTTTAAAAAGCTGACTCTCATTAACAAAATCACTTTCTTTTAAAGGGAAATGAAACTCAGTTCCATCCAGGCTTTGAGATTTGTCGTGTAAGAATGTTTGGCTTTCCAGGCATACAGGAAGGAACTGCATACTTGTTTTTATGTCCCTTGGCCAGAAAAAAATCTATAAAGATTTAAACCACAATATATTTAGTGCAAATGGATTATGAGGATGAACCAAGAATGTAAACACAACAATGCTCCTGTATGCTATAAGAATAAAGTGAATATAAAAATATACGATGCGTTGATGATTTATATATTTCTGCATGTTCATATTTGTGATGGTGAATTGACTAAACTTCTTATATGTTTTAGCTCAGTTATCTAAATGAAAGATGACACACAGAGAAGCTGTATTGGTATTTTTAATATATTACACATCCTATCTTTGTAAAATATAATGATTATATTCTCAATTTGTAATGCACCAACATATACTGTAGTGTTATAGAAGTGATGCATTAAGATAGTTTACAATTTAATGAGCCGATTTATCACGGCCCGAATGGGGCTGTTTACCCCTGTTTCTGCACAAGCCTTCAGGGTCGCCGGAAGCAGGAGTTAAGAAGCAGCGTTCTTAAGACCACTGATTCTTAACTCGTCCGCCAACTCTGAGGCGGGGGAGAGCAATCCGCCCGATCGAATACGATCGGGTTGATTGACATCCCCTGCTAGCAGCCAATTGGCCGTGAATCTGCTTTGACAATGATAAATGCAGACAGCGCATGTTGTCTGCTCAGGAGCAGAAATGCGTGTACTGGGAGCTAGCTAGGTGAATGATATCTACACACATATGCCTATTGGCTCACAAAATGTGTTCAGCTAGATCCCAGTAGTGCATTCTTGCTCTCGAGTTAACTTTAATTATGGGTTGATAATAAAATACACACATTAGATAATTTCTTTTTGCTATTTGATAAAGATCAAAGAGTAAATGTATTCCTTGATGGATATCAGTCAGATCTTAGGGTACAACCAGTCAGGTTGAGATATCTTCTTCAGTGCATTCACTAATGGAATTCAATTTTGCTCAAAGGGACTGTAAAATAAAAATAAAAATATTCATGATTTAAATTCAGCTCGTCATTTTAATCAACGTTAAATTTACTTCTATGACCAAATTTGCTTTGTTCTCTTAGTATCCCTTGCTGAAGATTAAATCTGGGTATGCTCATAGGGGCTAAGTACTGTGCTTGCCTTCAGCACTATTTGGCAGCAGTATTTTGTAACATTGTTTATAGCAGTGCTACACATTATTATTATTATTATTATTATTATTATTGGTTATTTGTAGATCGCCAACAGATTCCGCAGCGCAAATAGCAGTGCTACACATTGTCGCAAACCCTGCTGCCATAAAATGCTAAAGACATGTGCACACTTCTGGGCTTATGAGCCTGCCTAGATTTACTTTTCAACAAAAGTATACTAACGCCTAGATTACGAGTTCTGCGTTAGCTTTAAAAAGCTTTAAAAAGCAGCGTTTTAACGCCCGCTGGTATTACGAGTCAGGCAGGTGCAGGTGTACGCTCAATTTTCTTCCGCGACTTTTGGCTACCAAAAATCCCCTTACGTCAATTGCGTATTGTTTTAATGGGATTTGCCTAACGCTGGTATTACAAGTCTTGGAAGAAGTGAGCAATACAGCCTCTACCTCCAAGATTCCTACCGCATAAAAAAGTCAGTAGTTACGAGTTTTATGGGCTAACGCCGGAACATAAAGCTCTTAACTACAGTGCTACAAAGTACACTAACACCCATAAACTACATATTAACCCCTAAACCGAGACCCCCCACATTGCAAACACTATAATAAAAATATTTAACCCCTAATCTGCCGACCGGACATCGCCACCACCTACATTATACCTATGAACCCCTAATCTGCTGCTCCTAACATCGCCGACACCTATATTATATTTATTAACCCCTAATCTGCCCCCCCAACATCGCCGCCACCTACCTACAATTATTAACCCCTAATCTCCCGCCCCAACGTTGCTGCTACTATAATAAAGTTATTAACCCCTAAACCTAAGTCTAACCCTAACCCTAACACCCCCCTAAATTAAATATAATTTAAATAAAATGAAATAAAATTACTATAATTAAACAAATTAATCCTATTTAAAACTAAATACTTACCTATAAAATAAACCCTAATATAGCTACACTATAACTAATAGTTACATTGTAGCTATTTTAGGATTTATATTTATTTTACAGGCAACTTTGTATTTATTTTAACTAGGTACAATAGCTATTAAATAGTTAATAATGATTTAATAGCTACCTAGTTAAAATAATTAAAAAATTACCTGTAAAATAAATCCTAACCTAAGTTAAAAATACACCTAACACTACACTATCAATAAATTAATTAAATAAATTAAATACAATGATCTAAACTAAAATACAATTAAATAAACTAAACTATAGTACAAAAACAAACAAACACTAAATTACAAAAACTAAAAAAATATTACAAGAATTTTAATCTAATTACACCTAATCTAAGCCCCCTAATAAAATAAAAAAGCCCCCCAAAATAATAAAATTCCCTACCCTATACTAAACTACAAAAGTAATCAGCTCTTTTACCAGACCTTAAAAGGGCTTTTTGTGGGGCATTGCCCCAAAGTAATCAGCTCTTTTACCTGTAAAAAAAAATACAAGACCCCTCCAACATTAAAACCCACCACCCACACAACACTACTCTAAAACCCACCCGATCCCCCCTTAAAAAAACCTAACACTAACCCCCTGAAGATCACCCTACCTTGAGCCTTGTTCACCCAGCCGGGCCGAATTCTTCATCCAATCCAGGCGATGTGGTCCTCCATCCGGCAGAAGTCTTCATCCAAGCGGGCCAGAAGAGGTCCTCCATCCAGCAGAAGTCTTCATCCAAGCGGGGCAGAAGAGGTCCTCCATCCGGCAGAAGTCTTCATCCATCCACGGCTCCATCTTCAAGACCTCCGACGCGGAACATCCTCCTCGGCTGACGGACTAACGACAAATGAAGGTTCCTTTAAATGACGTCATCCAAGATGGCGTCCCTCGAATTCCGATTGGCTGTTAGGATTCTATCAGCCAATCGGAATTAAGGTAGGAAAAATCTGAGTGGTTGATTTAATCAGCCAATCAGATTGAAGTTCAATCCGATTGGCTGATTGGATCAGCCAATAGAATGCGAGGTCAATTACCGCTACCGTAAGCAACGCTGGTAAGTGGATCTAAATTTTGCTCAACGCTCACTTTTCTGAGGCTAACGCAGCCATTCAGAAAAGTTGGAATACCAGCGTTGTTTAAAGTAATCTGGCTTTACTATCCCTTTAAGCAATTGTTTGTAAAGCACTGCCCCTGCTCTTTCACAACTAATTGCATGAGAAAAAGGCTTGTAAATCATTCTTGACAGATGAAGCTGTATGTGATACTTTATAAAAAGAGCCCAAGATTGAACTGTTTAAAAAAATGAATTCTAGGGGGTCGATTTCTCAAGGGGCCTTCAGGCTCGCCGGAAACAGCAGTTAAGAATCAGCGTTCTTAAGACCGCTGCACCTTAACTGGTCCGCTGCCTCTGAGGCTGAGGACATCAATCTGACCGATCTCATACGATCAGGTTGATTGACACCCCTTGCTAGAGGCCGATTGGCCACTAATCTGCAGGAGGCGTCATTGCATAAGCAGTTCACCATAACTGTTAGTGCTATGTTAAATGCCGACAGCATACGCTGTCAGCATTCAGCGATGTCTGTCAGACATGATCAGCTGAGCGGATCATGTTGGACAGAAATTTGATAAATCGGCCACTATGACTTTAATAAATATATACTTCCATATAAAAATATATAAAAAAAAAAAAAAAACATCTAAAAAAAATATCCTCAAAATATTCTATATTTATGTTAAAAAAACTGATATTGCAGCAGAAATCTGTAGCTCACTCTGTAAATGTATTTGCTCTTTAAAATTCCAGTATAAAATTAGGAGGGAGTTTGTTTGATCTGTAGTAGAATAAACATCTCACTACTTTCATGACAACCACATTCTGTCTAGTCTAGTGAGAAGTCATTTCCTATGTATAGAATTCACATTCATAAGGCTGCATCAGAGATCGTCTAACATGTCTTACAAAGCCAAAACCACAGAATGTCTAGAAAGCAGTGAGAAATATCTGACTGCAAGTACATTTCAAATGCTGAAAATACACACCTTCATGTTATAACCAACCCTTATATCATGTGCTTTTTGGCACATTATCAACAATACAACAAAAAGCCAATTTTTTTATTTGCAGTGGAAATGAAATGATCAAAGGGAAACTGATCTGATTTGGATGAAGTCGCAACATTTAAATATTTATAGGAGCTACTGTTAAAGGGTCATTAAACACTTTGAGATGGTGATATAAAATGATAAATAATATATGTATAAAAAACCTTTGCATTATACTTTCATTATTTATTTTGTCCCCTTCTCCGGGAATTCCTTTCTGAAATTGTGAGCATTTCAGTTCCTGTTCGAAATGGAAGTGCAAAACACTGTTATTTTCCACACAGCCATTGGCTGCACACTCTAATGACCTATTTATAACTGTCCCTAACTGGCCACAGCAGAGAAAGTAATTTAAGTTATAACATGGCAGCTCCTATTGTTTTATAGACACTAAGTGGCGATTTATCAAGGGCTGAATGACCCCGGATGCCATTGTTTCAGGCTCGCCGGAAACAGCAGTTAGGAAGCAGCAGTCTTAAGACCGCTGCTCCATAACTGGTCCGCTGCCTCTGAGGCTGCGGTCTGCAATCCGCCCCATCCTATACGATTGGGTTGATTGACACCCCCCTGCTAGCGACCAATAGGCCATGAATCTGCAGGGGGTGGCATTGCACAAGCAGTTCATCAGAACTGCTTGTGCAATTATTAATGCCGACAGACAATGATAAATCGGACAGACAATGATAAATCGGACAGACAATGATAAATCGGACAGACAATGATAAATCGGACAGACAATGATAAATCGGAAAGACAATGATAAATCGGACAGACAATGATAAATCGGACAGACAATGATAAATCGGCCCCTAAAACTTTGCACTTATTTTGTCAATATTTAAACAGCTAATGAAACTTTAAAAAAAATCATCTACATTTTATTCTCAGACTGATCTTTTAAAGTTAATGCATTATTCTATCTAGCATTTATTTAGGGCTAGATTATGAGTGGAGCACTATCTTAATGTGCTCCATCAAGTGGCAAATTTGCCCATTTACTGGCGCACGTTAAATAACCAACCATTACAAGTGGCTAGTTCATGTGACCACGAGCTTAGAGTTTCACTTTGAGCTAGAATTCATTAACCAGAGATCAGATCTATGGTTAAGAGGTAAAATTGATGGGATGTGGGGTGAATGAAAGTACTGTGTTTTCTCTATAAATAGATATGTGTATGCTTATATACATATATATGTATGTGTTAATATGTGTACATTGAAGCCTATGGAATAGCGCTCTTTGGGAAATGCGAGCATGAGGTCACGTTCACCTTGCACCTCACTTGTAATACCAGCACACATTTACATGCGCTGGTATTACTGAGTGGAGAACAATATTGCGCTTCAATCGTAATCTAGCCCTTATTGTTTAACGTCCCTAGCAGTGTTTGTCAGTGAAAACAAAAAGGGCAAAGATTTAAAACCCTGAAAATTGATATTTGTCAATTTTATATTGAAATTCCTAACATTCACCTAGATTACGAGTTTTGAGCGCTATAGAGAAATTAACGAACGCAACAAAAGTTACGTTATTTAATTTCCTATAGTGCTGCCATAACAAGTTTTCAAACATACGCCTTTTGCGTGCGATATGGTTGTGTTGAGCTCCATACCGTATACAATCAGAGCGCTGTTGAGACGTGCTAGTGCACGATTTCCCCATAGACATCAATGGGGAGAGCCGGCAAAAAAACCCAAAAACTAACACCTGTGATCGCGGAAACAAAAGTTCCATAACGCAGCCCCATTGATGTCTATGGGGAAATAAAAATACTGTTTAAGCCTAACACCCTAACATAAACCCTACATCTAAACACCCCTAATCTGCTGCCCCCAACATCACTGATGCCTGCCTACAGTTTTTAACCCCTAATCTGCCGCTCCCTATATCGCTGCTACCTAAATAAAATTATTAACCCCTATTCTGCCGCTCCTGATATCTCTGCCACTATACTACATTAATTAACCCCTAAACCGACAGCCCCCTACATTGCAACAAGCTAAATTAACCCTAACCCTAACGTAACCCTAACCCTAACGTAACCCTAATCCTAACGTAACCCTAAAGCTAACCCCTCTAACTTTAACATAATAAAAATATAGCTAAATTAAATTTACAATTATTAACTAAATAAACCTATTAACCCCTAAACTGCCAGCCCCCCACATCGCAACAAGTTAAATTAAACTATATTAACCCCTAAACCTAACCCCTAACTTTAACATAATTAAATTAGATCTAAATTACATTTACAATTATTAACTAAATAATTCTTATTTAAAACTAAAATTTTACCTTTGAAATAAAACCTAAGATAGCTACAATATAACTAATAGTTATATTCTGCAGAAGTGAATGATAAAAAAAGAAGGCGCCACCATAGTGCACAATCAGATGTATAAAACACGCCAATAAAACGAGTAAGACCGTACTTACAAGCTGTAAGACACTTGAGAAGTGTCACAACCGCCTTCTGGACTGTTATAGAGTCGTCTAGCTAACTCACACTGGTGGATCTCAAAAGTCTTCTGGGATGTGAGAGCGGCAATGACAAAAGAAACCAGCATCCAGCAGCAGTTTCACAGAGCCGGCTCGTCCTGTACTATCCACTATTGTAGTAGATACAATGTATCAGATGGATAGGTTAAATGAGTAAATGATTGAATAAAAGATAGTTCGTGGCAAAAGTCTTGTAAAAGCAAACAGACTTTATTTGGGGTACAAAAGCACAACGTTTCTCGGTCTCTCCTGACCGTTTCCTCAGGTGCAATATCCTAGATGCAGAGTTTAACATCTTGGGACACCAATAAGGAATTCGAAGAAGCAGCCTGCCATCTGTTCCAGATTTAGGATTTGGATTATGGACTAGATGAACTGTCCATTATAATATTCCCATCACGTACATCAGTGGTCTGGTTTGATTGGGTTTATGACTACACTGTCTTTATTTTTATAGATGTCACTTCTGTTTATATATGTATAGGTGTTTTATTTATGATGCACTATATGTTTATATAATTTTTATATAGGTATTTGGCGCACTGATTTTTTATTATAAATAGTTATATTGTAGCTAGCTTAGGTTTTATTTTTATTTCAGAGGTAAGTTTGTATTTATTTTAACTAGGTAGACTAGTTAGTAAATAGTTATTAACTATTTTATAACTACCTAGTTAAAATAAATACAACTTACCTGTGAAATAACCTAACCTGCCTTACACTAAAACCTACCATTACAAAGAATAAAAAACCTATCATTACAAAAAAAATGAAATTATCCAACATTTTTTATATGAATCCTATTCTAATACCCTTAAAAAAAACACCCCAAAATAAAAAAACCTACTCTAGAATAAACTACCAAGGGCCCTTAAAAGGGCCTTAAAAGGGCCTTTTGTAGGGCATTGCCCTGAGTTAAACAACTTTTTTGCTACAAAAAAAAGAATACTAACACCCCCTAACACTATACAAACCCCCACCCCCAAACTACCAGGGGCCCTTAAAAGAGTCTTTTGGGGGGCCCTTAAAGGGGCCTTTTGTAGGGCATTGCCCTGAGTTAAACAGCTCTTTTGTTACAAAGAAAATACAAACACCCCCTAACACTATACAAACCCCCACTCCCCAAACTACCAGGGGCCCTTTAAAGGGCCTTTTTGTAGGGCATTGCCCTAAGTTAAACTACTCTTTTGTTACAACAAAATTCACCCTCTAAAAAAATACATTACACAAAATAACAAACAAATTATCAAAAATAAAAAAGAATTACACCTAATCTAATAGCCCTATCAAAATAAAAAGCCCACCCAAAATAAAAAACTAGCCTACAGTAAACTACCAATGGCCCTTAAAAGGGCCTTTTGTGGGGCATTGCCCCAAAGATATCAGCTCTTTTACCTGTACAAAAATACAAACACCCCCCCAACAGTAAAACCCACCACCCAACCAACCCCCCCAAATAAAAAAACTATCTAAAATAACCTAAGCTACCCATTGCCCTGAAAAGGGCATTTGTATGGACATTGCCCTTAAAAGGGCATTTAGCTCTTTTACTGCCCAGACCCTAAACTAAAAAAAAAAACACCCAAAAAACCCTAAAAAAAACACTAACCCCCAATGATCCACTTACAGTTCTTGAAGTCCCGTTTGAAGGATTCATTCAGCCGGTCATCATCCATGCAGCAAGAAGTCTTCAATCTAAGCAGCCTCTTCTATCTTCATCCAGCCGGTGAAGTCCTCATCCATGCGGCAAGAAGTCTTCATCCAGACGGCCTCTTCGATCTTCATCCAGCCGGCACAGAGCGGGTCCATCCTGAAGACATCCAGCGCGGAGCATCCTCTTCATACAGTCGCCGCCGTATACTGAATCTTCAATGCAAGGGACGTAATTCAAGATGGCGTCCCTTGCATTCGTATTGGCTGAAATTTTGAATCCGCCAATAGGAATTAGGGCTGCTAAAATCCTATTGGCTATTCAAATCTGCCAATAGGATTTAAGCAGCTCTCATTCTATTGGCTAATTCGAATTAGCCAATAGAATGAGAGCTGCTTAAATCCTATTGACTGATTTGAAAGGCCAATAGGATTTTTGCAGCCCTAATTCCTATTGGCTGATTCAAATAGGTAGTTTATGTGTGTTAGTGTACTTTGTAACAGTTTAGTTATGAGTTTTATGTTACAGCTTGGTAGCGTAAAACTCATGACTACTGACTTTAGATGGCGATACAGATCTTGTCGTTTTAGGCTGTAAAGCTCACTTTTTAGCCGTACCGCAAAACTCGTAATACCGGCGCTATGGAAATCCCATGAAAAAAATGTAATTTTTACGTGTGCGGGACTGACTTTGCGGCACAGGCTAAAAGGTGTGCGGTAAACCTATACCGACAACACTTGTAATAGCTGCAGTGCGGTTTTAACGCTGAAAATGCCATATTTTCAGCGTTACAAGCCGCAACTTAAAACTTGTAATCTAGGTGATTGAGAATATATATTTTAGTTTTTTGTTTGTTTGTTTTTTAGGTTTATTATCTTTATTGGCTTTTATAAAGAAGAGAACAGATAATACAGAAGTATTTAGCTCAGTGAAATAATACAATATAGAAAACAAAAAGAATTCTCCGGTGAAGCTGTATAATAAATTTTGATTTCAGTTGTGCTTTCACATAATTAGAAGCTGCACCAATGAAAACAAGGGTAATATAACCTAAAGTTTACTAAGCATAAAGTCTGGAGCATTTAAAAGAGTGGAAAGAGAGAAGGCAACATACCGAAAAAAAGGAAAAAGAAAGAAAATAAGTAAAGTGTTAGAAGTGAAGAATTGGAATAAATGACAATGTTCAGGAACCTCAAAGCAGTATACAACTGCATCTGATTATTTTATTATCCAAATATGTATATAGGGAATATAGTTTTATATAAAATTCTTAACACGTATATTACTCATCAGATGTGTTGACTATTCCAAATCCATCTTCTTATTAGCAACAATGTAGATACATTTTGCCTGGTAGAACTTCTTTAAGAGGAATGAACATTAAGCATTTTGTTGATAAATTGCAGCTCCAGAGCAAATGTCTATGCCACTGAACTTTATTGAGATTAGAATAATGCAAAATAAAATAATGAAAGGAGCTATTAAAAGTGTTGAAATGTCATTCTCTTGTTGGTTATTTATAGATAGTTGGGTATATAAAAATATAAAAAAAAAAACTAAAATCGTGTAATCGAGTAATGTGAAAAATCCACCCTCGGTCAATTGAATAATGGCAACAAAAATGTCTCATCTTGTTAACTGATCAAGAAATAGTTTGATTGTTCTTGATACACTTTACAACACTTTATAGTTTACTGTACAAACAAGAGGGATGTTTTCCAGTAGTTAGAAAATGAGAAAGACATGGGGACAATTATAAGGTTTCTTCCAGCAATTTGCAGATCAATAATTGTGAGACAAATGAATGATAAACTTATCACCCTAAGGACTGCAACTAGGTACACATGGATATTTTAATGTAAAGAAAATACTTATTATTTAAAATCTATGGTACAGAAAGTTTTGGAACTTGGGGGCCGATTATCTAAACCTTGTTAGATCAGACATTCTTTATCACCATGACCTTTGCTTTGTCTGCTGTGATTGAATTATTGTAAAAAAAGGGGCAGCCCTGTGATTGGTGAGATGGCTCCTATATAAAGTAATGGAACTCGCTGGAAGGGGACTCCGCTCCATAGAGCAAAGTTATAGTGAATGTAAAGTTTTATGAATGACAGCCCAGTTTTTAAAATGCTTTTAAAAACAGAGGCACTTTCATTCATAAAACTTTACATTGTAGCGTTTTAGTTTTTTTAAATATTTACCTATTTATTTAGCAGACACAGACCGCGATACAGGTATACAAATATACCTGTAAAATAAAACCCAAGCTAAGTTACAATTACACCTAACACTACACTATAATTAAATGAATTCCCTAACTAAATACAATTAAATACAAATAAAATTATCTAAAGTACAAAAAAAACAAACACTAAATTACAGAAAATAATAAACAAATTACAAGATTTTTAAACTAATTACACCTAATCTAATCCCCCTAACAAAATAAAAAAGCCCCCCCAAAATAAAAAAAGCCCTACCCTACACTAAATTACAAATAGCCCTTAAAAGGGCCGTTTGCGGGGCATTGCCCCAAAGTAATCCACTCTTTTACCTGAAAAAAAAATTACAACCCCCCAACATTAAAACCTACCACCCACACAACCAACCCTACTCTAAAACCCACCCAATGCCCCCTTAAAAATAACCTAACACTAACCCCTTAAAGATCACCTTACCAGGAGAAGTCTTCACCCAACCGGGCCGAAGTCCTCAACAAAGCCGGCAGAAGTGGTCCTCCAGACGGGCAGAAGTCTTCATCCAGACGGCATCTTCTATCTTCATCCATCCAGCTTGGAGCGGCTCCATCTTCTAACATCCGACGCAGAGCATCCTCTTCATCCGACGTCTTCTTGAACAATGACGGTTCCTTTAAGTGACGTCATACAAGGTGGTGTCCCTTCAATTCCGATTGTCTGATAGAATTCTATCAACCAATCAGAATTAAGGTAGGAAAAATCCTATTGGCTGATGCAATCAGCAAATAGGATTGAAATTCAATCCTATTGGCTGATCCAATCAGCCAATAGGATTGAGCTTGCATTCTATTGGCTGATTGGAACAGTCAATAGAATGTGAGCTCTATTTTCTGATTGGATCAGCCATTGTTCAAGAAGACTTCGGATGAAGAGGATGCTCCACGTCGGATGTCTAGAAGATGGAGCCGCTCCGCGCCGGATGGATGAAGATAGAAGATGCCGTCTGGATGAAGACTTCTGCCCATCTGGAGGACCACTTCTGCCCGTCTGGAGGACAACTTCTGCCAGCTTCGTTGAGGACTTCGGCCCAGTTGGCTGAAGACTAGAAATGTGCGATTCGTTTCGGATCGATTCGGAAATTCGTCTGAATTCGTGAAATTCGGGATTCGGACTGATTTGAATTTCCGAATTAAAATAGTGCCGAATCTACCGAATAAATCCGAATTAGTTCGGATTTATTCGGATTTATTCGGTAGATTCTGATGGCCATGGATTACACTAGTATTTTACAGTATATTAGGTTATATCACTCTGCTATGGGTTACACCTAATATACAGTACATAATACTAGTCTAATACACATATATAACCTATATAACCTAAAGTTTACTAAGCATAAAGTCTGGAGCATTTAAAAGAGTGGAAAGAGAGAAGGCAACATACCGAAAAAAAGGAAAAAGAAAGAAAATAAGTAAAGTGTTAGAAGTGAAGAATTGGAATAAATGACAATGTTCAGGAACCTCAAAGCAGTATACAACTGCATCTGATTATTTTATTATCCAAATATGTATATAGGGAATATAGTTTTATATAAAATTCTTAACACGTATATTACTCATCAGATGTGTTGACTATTCCAAATCCATCTTCTTATTAGCAACAATGTAGATACATTTTGCCTGGTAGAACTTCTTTAAGAGGAATGAACATTAAGCATTTTGTTGATAAATTGCAGCTCCAGAGCAAATGTCTATGCCACTGAGCTTTATTGAGATTAGAATAATGCAAAATAAAATAATGAAAGGAGCTATTAAAAGTGTTGAAATGTCATTCTCTTGTTGGTTATTTATAGATAGTTGGGTATATAAAAATATAAAAAAAAAAAACTAAAATCGTGTAATCGAGTAATGTGAAAAATCCACCCTCGGTCAATTGAATAATGGCAACAAAAATGTCTCATCTTGTTAACTGATCAATAAATAGTTTGATTGTTCTTGATACACTTTACAACACTTTATAGTTTACTGTACAAACAAGAGGGATGTTTTCCAGTAGTTAGAAAATGAGAAAGACATGGGGACAATTATAAGGTTTCTTCCAGCAATTTGCAGATCAATAATTGTGAGACAAATGAATGATAAACTTATCACCCTAAGGACTGCAACTAGGTACACATGGATATTTTAATGTAAAGAAAATACTTATTATTTAAAATCTATGGTACAGAAAGTTTTGGAACTTGGGGGCCGATTATCTAAACCTTGTTAGATCAGACATTCTTTATCACCATGACCTTTGCTTTGTCTGCTGTGATTGAATTATTGTAAAAAAAGGGGCAGCCCTGTGATTGGTGAGATGGCTCCTATATAAAGTAATGGAACTCGCTGGAAGGGGACTCCGCTCCATAGAGCAAAGTTAAAGTGAATGTAAAGTTTTATGAATGACAGCCCAGTTTTTAAAATGCTTTTAAAAACAGAGGCACTTTCATTCATAAAACTTTACATTGTAGCGTTTTAGTTTTTTTAAATATTTACCTATTTATTTAGCAGACACAGACCGCGATCCTTCTCCAGCAGCTCCTCTGTACTTAGCACTTCAATGGCGAAATTGGCTACCTCCAATCTCGGCGTGGCCTCACGAGATGGACACTCTGGGGTGCTCGCCAAGAAGATTAGAGGAAGCCGGTTTCGTCATTAATGAGGTAAGTACAGAGGAGCTGCGGGTGGGGGATCGCTGGTCTGGGTTTGTTTAAGAAAAGGTATTTAAAAAAAAATGTTGCCATGTAAAGTTTCAAATATGCTGGAATTCCGCAGCGTATTTGTGGCGAGCCTGATTCGCCTTAGTTATCAAACCCTTCAGACCGGCAAAAGTAGAATTTTGTGATGTAACATATGATCTGCAGGACTCAGTCCAACACAGATCAATGCTTACGTCATTACAGATGTTCCAAAGGCAAATTTGGCACAATCTGACTACTTTTGCTAGTTATCAAATTTCTACCAGGTACTTTCGCCACTATTCCGGACCAGCATACCTGGTTTTCAAACTGCTGCCCTGGAGGCGGCGGATGCCATAGGATCAATGTGAGTCTGAAAGCAGCAAAAGCTCATGTTCGCTGCTGCCCGATATCCCATTGATTCCTATGGTAATGTTTACCTCTAACACCCTAACATGTACCCTGAGTCTAAAAACCCCTAATCTGCCCCCCCTACACCACCGCCACCTACATTATACTTATTAACCCCTAATCTGCCGCCTGACACCGCCGCCACCTACATAAAGTTATTATCCCTAATCTGCCCCTCCTACACCATCGCCACCTACATTATGGAGGCGGCGGATGCCATAGGATCAATGTGAGTCTGAAAGCAGCGAAAGCTCATGTTCGCTGCTGCCCGATATCCCATTGATTCCTATGGTAATGTTTACCCCTAACACCCTAACATGTACCCTGAGTCTAAAAACCCCTAATCTGCCCCCCCTACACCACGCCACCTACATTATACTTATTAACCCCTAATCTGCCGCCTGACACCGCCGCCACCTACATAAAGTTATTATCCCTAATCTGCCCCCCCCCCTACACCGTCGCCACCTACATTATACTTATTAACCCCTAATCTGCCACCCCTCTACACCGCCGCCACTACATTAAATTTATTAACCCCTAAACCTAAGTCTAACCCTAACACTCCCTAACTTTAATATAATGTAAATAAATCTAAATAAATATGCATATCATTAACTACATTATTCCTATTTAAAACTAAATACTTACCTATAAAATAAAGCCTAAGTTAGCTACAATATAACTAATAGTTACATTGTAGCTATCTTAGGGTTTATTTTTATTTTACAGTCAAGTTTGTATTTATTTTAACTAGGTACAATAGTAATTAAATAGTTATTAACTATTTAATAACTTCCTAGTTAAAATAAATACAAATATACCTGTAAAATAAAACCCAAGCTAAGTTACAATTACACCTAACACTACACTATAATTAAATGAATTCCCTAACTAAATACAATTAAATACAAATAAAATTATCTAAAGTACAAAAAAAACAAACACTAAATTACAGAAAATAATAAACAAATTACAAGATTTTTAAACTAATTACACCTAATCTAATCCCCCTAACAAAATAAAAAAGCCCCCCCAAAATAAAAAAGCCCTACCCTACACTAAATTACAAATAGCCCTTAAAAGGGCCGTTTGCGGGGCATTGCCCCAAAGTAATCCACTCTTTTACCTGAATAAAAAATTACAACCCCCCAACATTAAAACCTACCACCCACACAACCAACCCTACTCTAAAACCCACCCAATGCCCCCTTAAAAATAACCTAACACTAACCCCTTAAAGATCACCTTACCAGGAGAAGTCTTCACCCAACCGGGCCGAAGTCCTCAACAAAGCCGGCAGAAGTGGTCCTCCAGACGGGCAGAAGTCTTCATCCAGACGGCATCTTCTATCTTCATCCATCCAGCTTGGAGCGGCTCCATCTTCTAACATCCGACGCGGAGCATCCTCTTCATCCGACGTCTTCTTGAACAATGACGGTTCCTTTAAGTGACGTCATACAAGATGGTGTCCCTTCAATTCCGATTGTCTGATAGAATTCTATCAACCAATCAGAATTAAGGTAGGAAAAATCCTATTGGCTGATGCAATCAGCAAATAGGATTGAAATTCAATCCTATTGGCTGATCCAATCAGCCAATAGGATTGAGCTTGCATTCTATTGGCTGATTGGAACAGTCAATAGAATGTGAGCTCTATTTTCTGATTGGATCAGCCATTGTTCAAGAAGACTTCGGATGAAGAGGATGCTCCACGTCGGATGTCTAGAAGATGGAGCCGCTCCGCGCCGGATGGATGAAGATAGAAGATGCTGTCTGGATGAAGACTTCTGCCCATCTGGAGGACCACTTCTGCCCGTCTGGAGGACAACTTCTGCCAGCTTCGTTGAGGACTTCGGCCCAGTTGGCTGAAGACTAGAAATGTGCGATTCGTTTCGGATCGATTCGGAAATTCGTCTGAATTCGTGAAATTCGGGATTCGGACTGATTTGAATTTCCGAATTAAAATAGTGCCGAATCTACCGAATAAATCCGAATTAGTTCGGATTTATTCGGATTTATTCGGTAGATTCTGATGGCCATGGATTACACTAGTATTTTACAGTATATTAGGTTATATCACTCTGCTATGGGTTACACCTAATATACAGTACATAATACTAGTCTAATACACAGCACATCCCACCTAACACTTACCGAAATTCTGAATTTCAGAACTGAACCGAATCGAACCAAATCCAGCCGAATTTATTCGAATCCGAATGAATCCGAAAGGAATCAGAACCAAATTGATTCAATTTTTTTTTAATTCGAATCGATCCGAACTGAAATTCGAAAAAATCCAAATCGATCCGAACCGAACCAAATTTTTTCGCCATGCACATGTCTAGTGAAGACTTCTCCCGGTAAGGTGATCTTCAAGGGGTTAGTGTTAGGTTTTGTTAATGGGGTATTGGGTGGGTTTTAGAGTAGGGTTGGTTGTGTGGGTGGTTGGTTTTAATGTTGGGGGAGATTGTAATTTTTTTTACAGGTAAAAGAGCTGATTACTTTGGGTCAATGCCACGCAAAAGGCCCTTTTAAGGGCTATTTGTAATTTAGTGTAGGGTAAGGCTTTTTTTATTTTGGGGGGCTTTTTTATTTTGTTAGGGAGATTAGATTAGGTGTAATTAGTTTAAAAATCTTGTAATTTGTTTATATTTTTTGTAATTTAGTGTTTGTTTGTTTTTGTACTTTAGATAGTTTTATTTAATTGTATTTTATTGTATTTAGTTTAGGGAATAAATTTAATTATAGTGTAGTATTAGGTGTAATTGTAACTTAGGTTAGGTTTTATTTTACTGGTATATTTGTATTTATTTTAACTAGGTAATTATTAAATAGTTAATAACTATTTAATAACTATTCTACCTAGTTAAAATAAATAAAACTTGTCTGTAAAATAAAAATAAACCCTAAGCTAGCTACAATGTAACTATTAGTTATATTGTAGCTAGCTTAGGGTTTATTTTATAGGTATTTAGTTTCAAATAGGAATATTTTAGTTAATGATAGGAATATTTATTTAAATTATATTTAAGTTAGTGGGTGTTAGGGTTAAGGTTAGACGTAGGTTTAGGGGTTAATAAATTTAATATAGTGGCGGCGGTGTAGGGGGTATATTAGGGGTTAATAAATATAATGTAGTTGGCGGTGGTGTAGGGGGGCAGATTAGGGGCTAATAAATATAATGTAGGTGGCGGCGGTGTAGGGGGCGGCAGATTAGTGGCGGTGGGCTCCGGGAGTGGCAGTTTAGGGGTTAAACACTTTATTTAGTTGCGGTGGGTTCCGTGAGTGGCGATTTAGGGGTTAATACATTTATTAGAGTTCCGGTGGGCCCCCGGGAGTGGCGGTTTAGGGGTTAATACATTTATTAGAGTTGCGGCGGGGTCCGGGAGCGGCGGTATAGGGGGTAAACAGTATAGTAAAGTGTGGGTGTTTAGTGACAGTATACCAATAAAGCTGGGAAAAAGCCGAAGAGCAGCAAGATCAATGACTGTTTGTTAACAACAGTCCACTGCTCATCGCCCCGTACTTGGTGCGTGGCTTTTTGACAGTATTTTTGGTAACTTTGGAGAACGTATTCAGGTCCGCAGCCGCGATGTTAGGTGATTTTAGGCGAGTGTATTGGTGCCGTCGAATGCAAGTAAGTTGACGGCTTGATAAGTAGATGCCAGAGTATTTAAAATACAATTTACGCTGTGCTTATTTAATACGATTTATTCCTGTGTAATTTACATACAAATTTTACATTTTTGATAAAATACAATTCTTATGAAGAATTTTGTTATGATTTTTTAAGTATCTTAACAATACAATTTTTTTTGTGAATGGTTCAATTATTTGTTTTGTATTATTTCTAAAAAAAAATTATTGCACATGTTTGTAATGTATGCATCTCGTTCCCATTCGAAAATGCAATATACACCCCTTAGTGAGACACCCTGTTTTAAGGGTAAAAAGTGGCGTTATATAATTCCACCAGGGAAAAAGATGGGCTAGCAAGCATTCTTATAGAATCTAACCAGCCCACCAGAGCTTTAGAGAATTGACACCTAAATTCCAGAGCACTACCACTGATGGAGTGTTCTTCATTATAATATAAGATGCATCAAGTACAATTTAAAAAGGGTACAAAAAATATTCATTTGTTATATATGGAAATTTTATGGAGCTTTTTTTAACAAAATATATACAAACATATATAGGGAAGGAAAACAGCCCTGGACAAGTAAGAAATGTGTTGTTGTTGTTTTTTTTTTACTATCTTTATAAATCAGTAACTTTTCCCCTGTGCTGATATTTTTAAACCATACTGATATTTTCCACTATATATGCATGTCTGTATGCGTGTCTGTGTGTGTTTGTGCGTGTGTATGTGTTTGTGTGTGTATGAGTGTATGTGTTTGTGTGTGTATGTATATGTGTATGTGTGGGTGTATGTGTGTGTGTGTGTATGTGTGTGTGTGTGAATGTATGTGTGTGTGTGGGTGTGTGTGGATGTGTGTGTGGATGTGTGTGTATATGTGTGTGTGTATATGTGTGTGTGTATATGTGTGTGTGTGTGTGAATGTGTGTGTGTGTCTGTGAGAATGTATGTGTATGTGTGTGTGCATGTGTGTATGTGTTTGTGTGTGTCTGTGTATGTGTGGGTGTGTGTGGGTGTGTGTATGTGTGTGCGTGTGTGTATATTTTACAGTATATATGCTTGTGTGTGTCTGTGTGTGTTTGTGTGCGTGTCTGTTTATGTTTGTGCATGTGTGTTTGTGTGCGTGTGTATGTGTGTGTGTTGTATCTATGTGTATGTGTGTGTGTGTGTGTGTGTGTATGTGTGTGCGTGTGTGTGTCTGTCTGTGTGTATGTGTGTGTAATGTTTTTTTTAATTTAATTATAAAACACTTTGAACTTTACTGTCTTTTAAACTTACATTTTAATTACACCAAGCAGCAATAACTAAAAAGATGTTAACAAATATTAAACTCATAAAACAGTTGTTAAATATTATTTTTATTATTATAAATTACAATTAATTAAATTGCCAGATTCATATGCAATGGCTTTCACATTTCATTGAAACATCCAGTCTGCAAAATTATTTTTTATATGCTGCCTGTTTTATCTATATTAAAAATCATAAGCAGCCTGTTTCTAAGCAATGTTTCAAATAAATATTGTGATATTTTTCTTTGCTCTGTCTAATATGTCTACTTTTTTTTAATTTCCTATACACTGGACAAAAACATATCAGTCTTCTGAAATGGTTGCAAAATAAAATATAAGGTCAACAATCAGAAGCTCTTTTGGAACAAGATGATATCAGGTGCTAAGAATGTTTAGAGTAAGGTTTGTCTATTCATAAACATTCTCTATCTAGACCTTGAAATGGAGACATAGCATGTTAATGTCTCAATTGTCAGTTATGATTTCAAATAATAGGTATTGGAATGTTTTGGTTGCAAAAAAATTTGTCTAACGATACATTTTCAAAACATACACCTAGATTACAAGTTGTGCGTTCGTGTTTTAACACTGAAAACAATTGTCATTTCAGCGTTAAAACAGCACCGCAGCCATTATATATAGCTGTACCGCAAGCCTGTAACGCAACGTCAGTCCCGCACTTGTTTTTTCATGGGACTTCATAGCGAAGCAATTACGAGTTTTGCGGGAGTCTAAAAAGCTTGCATTACAGCCTATACCGACAAGATCCGTTTCGCAATCTAAGAGCAGTAGTACAAAACTGTTACATAAAGCTCATAACTAAACTGTCACAAAGTACTCTAAACACCCGTAAACTACCTATTAACCCCTAAACCAAGGCCCTCCCGCATTGCAAACACTATATTAAAGTTATTAACCCCTAAACTGATGCTCCCGACATCGCTGCCACTAATAAAATGTATTAACCCCTATTTCGCCGCTCCCTGACATCGTCACCACTATAATAAAGTTATTAAATCCTAATCTGCCTTCCGCCCACATCACCCCCACTATTCTAAAGTTATTAACCCCTAATTCCACCGCCACTATGATAAACCTATTAACTCCTAAACCCCAAGCCTCCCACAACAAAATATACTAAATAAACCTATTAACCCCTAAACTGAAAGCCCCCACATCGCAATAAACAAATTTAAACTAGTAACCCCTAAACCTAACTCCCCTCTAAATTTATATTAAAATGACAATTTCCCTTAAACTAACTACCAATTAAATAAACTATATTTCACATTAAAAAAATCCTAACACTACTCTAAAAATGATAAAGTATCTAATTACAAAAAATAAAAAAGACTAGGGGGCATATTTATCAAGGTCTGGCGGACCTGATCCGACAGTGCGAATCAGGTCCGCCAGACCACGCTGAATACGGCGAGCAATATGCTCGCCATTTTCAGCATTGCATCAGCAGCTCACAAGAGCTGCTGGTGCAACGCCGCCCCCTGCAGACTGGCGGCCAATGGGCCGCCAGCAGGGTGGTGTCAATCAACCTGATCGTACTCGATCGGGTTGTATTGTGGCGATGTGTGTCCACCTGCTCAGAGCAAGCGGACAGGTTATGGAGCAGCAGTCTTTGTGACCGCTGCTTCATAACTGCTGTTCTTGCGAGCCTGCAGAAACACGCCAGAAACACGGGACATCAAGCTCCATTCGGAGCTTGATACATATGCCCCTAGGGCTCCATGTACTAAATGGCTGGTGGACAGCTTCTCAACTAGCGAAGCTGTCCGCCCACCTACGCTACACACGGGCAGTGTGTAATGCCCGCCCCTTCAATCGCACGACCAATCACGTGACTGAAAGGGCTGTCAATCACCGAGAGCGAGCATGATTTTGCCTCGCCACCTAAGAGGTGGCGTAGGGTGTAGGAAGCAGTGGTCTAATGACCGCTGCTTCTTACATTGCGATAAGCAGGCACGCATATGCGAACCTGCCCCGCAAAGGCTCCGGGGCAGCTTTCACTGCTTTATACATGGAGCCCTAAATTACAAAAAATAACAAACAAAATTATATATATAAAAAAAAAAATAAACCTAATCTAATAACCTTATAAAAAAAAAAAGTCCCCCAAAACCCCAAAATAAAAAAAACCCCTAGTCTACAATAAGCTACCAATAGCCCTTAAAAGGGACTTTTTAAAGGCATTGCCCAAAGTTAAACAGCTCTTTTACCTGTAAAAAAAATACAAAGACCGCCCCAACAGTAAAACCCACCACCCAACCAACCCCCCCCCAAAAAAACCTAACTCTAACAAAAATCTAAGCTACACATTGCCCTGAAAAGGGCATTTGTATGGGCATTGCCTTTAAAAGGGCATTTAGCTCTTTTGCATTGCCCTGAAAAGGGTATTTAGCTCTTTTAAGAATAGCCCAAATCCTAAACTAAAAAAAAAAAAACCCAAAAAACCTTAAAAAACCCTAAAACTAACCCTTCTTTAGGTGCTCACAGTTGCTAAAGTCCCGCTTGAAGGGTCTTCATTCCGGTTGCTCCATCTTCATCCCAGCGGCTCCATCTTCATCTCGGCGGCTCCATGTTCATCCAGACGGCATCTTCTATCTTCATCCCAGGAGCGTCTTCAATCTTCATCCCGGCAGCATGGAGCATGTCCATCCCGAAGACATCCGGCGCAGAGCATCCTCCTCATACGGTTGCAGCCGTATACTGACTCTTAAATGCAAGGTAAGCAATTCAAAATGGCGTCCCTTGCATTCCTGTTGGCTGATTTGATTTTGGAAATTCAAATCAGCCAATAGAAAGAGAGCTACTGAAATCCTATTGGCTGTTCAAATCAGCCAATAGGATGAGAGCTACTGAAATTCTATTGGCTGTTTTGAACAGCCAATAGGATTTCAGTAGCTCTCATCCTATTGGCTGATTTGAATTTCCAAAATCAAATCAGCCAATTGGATTGCAAGGGACGCCATTTTGCATTGCGTACCTTGCATTGAAGATTCCATATATGGCAGCAACCATATGAAGAGGATGCTCCATGCCAGATGTCTTCAGGATGGACCCGCTCCACGTTGTCGCGATGAAGATAGAAGACGCTGCCGGGATGAAGATAGAAGATGCAGCCTGGATAAAGATGGAGTTGCCGAGATGAAGATGGAGCCGCTGGGGTGAAGATTTAGCCGCCGGTATGAAGAGCCTTCAAGCGGGACTTTAGCACCTGTGAGTACCTAAAGATGGGTTAGTGTTAGGTTTTTTTAATATTTTTTTGGAGGGTTTCTTTTTTAGTTTAGGGTTTGGGCTATTCTTAAAAGAGTTAAATGCTCTTTTAAGGGCAGGAAAAAGAGCTGAATTCCCTTTTAAGGACAATGCCCATACAAATGACCTTTTCAGGGCAATGGGTAGATTAGGTTTTACTTTATTTTTATTTTGTGGGTTTCGGGTTTGTATACTGTTAGGGGGTGTTTAATTTTCTTTTTTAGCAAAAGAGCTGTTAACTTTAGGGCCACTTCTGGGTTCATCCCAGTTTATCAGATTCCAATCAGACAATATATACTTAGGGGCTTACATCAACCATCAAGGGGGAACGAGAAGTTCCTTGGCGATGAAAGAAGTATCTCAGATTCTGGAGCAGGCGGAGGCCCACAGCTGTTCACTGTCAGTGATCCACATTCCGGGTGTGGACAACTGGGAGGCAGATTTTCTCATCAGACAATTCTTCCACCCAGGGGAATTGGCTCTCCATCCCAAGGTGTTTGCAGAGATATGCAACAAGTGGGGGACACCGGAGATAGATCTCATAGTGTCCCGTCTCAATACCAAGCTACCCTGGTATGGGTCGAGGTCAAGGGACCACCAAGTGGATCTAATAGATGCAGTGCAGATGCAGCAGTGCCCTGGAGGTTCAAATTCATATATATTTTTCCTCCATTACCGCTTCTTCCTCGAGTGGTGGCCCACATCAAGCAGAAGCAAATATCAGTAATCCTGATTGCTCTATCGTGGCTGCGAAGGACGTGGTTCACAGATCTAGTGGGGATGTCCTCATCTCCTCCGTGGAAGTTACCTTGTCACAGAGACCTGCTGTTACAAGGTCCATTTGGTCATCAAAATCTAGATTCTCTGAGGCTGACTGCATGGAGATCGAACACTTAGGGGGTCAATTTTTTTAAGCTCCGTACGGAGCTTGATGCCCCTAAAGACCGCTACTCCATAACCTGTCCATCTGCTCTGATGCTGCGGACAGAAATCAACCCGATCGAATATGATCGGGTTGATTGACACCCAATGCTAGCGGCTGATTGGCCGCGACTCTGCAGGGGGCGGTATTGCACAAGCAGTTCACAAGAACTGCTGGTGCAATAATAAATGCCAACAGCGTATGGCGGCATTTACGAGGTGCAGCGGACATGATTCGCTACTTTGTATCATGTCGGCTCGTACTACAATAAATTGACCCCTTAGTCTTAGCAAAGAGAGGTTTCTCTGAGAGTGTCATTGATACTCTTAATCATGATCATAAACCAGTAACTCGGCGTATCTACCACAAAGGATGGAGGACCTACTTATTCTGGTGTGAAAAGCGTGTTTTTTCCTGGCACAGAGTTAAGGTTGCCAGGATATTATCTTTTCTCCAGAATGGACTAGGGAAGGACCTTTCTGCTAGTTCCCTGAGAGGACAGATTTTGGCCCTGTCGGTTTTATTGCGCAAGAGGCTGAACTTCCAGACAGTCCTTTGTTGATTAGGATCAGACCTGTGTTTAGATCTGGGGCTCCTCATTGGAGCCTAAATCTTGTTATTTGTGTTTTGCAACAGGCTCCATTTGAGCCTCTGCATTCAATCAAGAGATTGTAGTTCCTTCCTTATGTCCTTATCCTTCATCACCAAAGGAACGTTTGCTTCACCATTTGAATGTGGTTCACACCTTGAAGTTCTTTCTTCAGACTACTAAGGAGTTTAGACAATCTTCCTCTTTGTTTGTTGTCTATTTGGGGAAGCGTAAGGGGCAGAAGTCTACTTCAACTTCCCTATCTTTTCAGTTAAGGAGTGTTATCTGCTTAGCTTACGAGACAGCGGGACATCATCCTCCTGAGAGGATAACGGCTTATTCCACTAGAGCAGTGGCTTCCTCTTGGGCCTTTTAGAACGAGGCCTGAGAGGATAACGGCTTATTCCACTAGAGCAGTGGCTTCCTCTTGGGCCTTTTAGAACGAGGCCTCTATAGATCAGATTTGTAAGGTGGCTACCTGGTCCTCCTTACATACTTTTTCAAATTTTTACTAGTTTGATGTTTTTGCTTCGGCAGCTTTCGGGAGAAAGTTTTACAGGCTGTGGTGCCCACAGAATAGGGTTCGCCTCTTCCCTTTTGTTCCCTCCCGTTATTCATTCAGTGTTCTCTGGAGCTTGGGTATAGTTTTCCCAACATTAAGGAATGAAGCCATGGACTCTCCCTATCTTAAGAAGGAAAATATAATTTATGTTTACCAGATAAATTCCTTTCCTTCCGGAAAGGGAGAGTCCACGGCTCTGGTCCATTTTTTATTGTCTAAGGGCAGCCCCCTATTATTTATCTTATTCTTCTGGCACCATTTATACCCTGATATTTCTCTGACTTTCCTTGTTCCCTCGGCAGAATGATTGGGGTAATGAGGAAGTGGGAGGGATATTTAAGCCTTTGGCTGGGGTGTCTTTGCCTCCTCCTGGTGGTCAGGTGTTGTATTTCCCAACAGTAAGGAATAAAGCCATGGACTCTCCCTATCTTAGGAAGGAAAGGAATTTATCTGGTAAGCAGTTTTTTGTTTTTTTATAAAAGTGGATATTTTAAAACATACTCAGAGAAAAAAGTATTGTGGTTACAAAAATAACTGAGGATAAATTTACCATATCCTTGTAGTTTTAATATTAGTTTAAACGTTTCCACTTCCTTTTTCACGCAAAAAATATCTTTAAAATGATTAATTGTTGTTCTGTCATATTTCTGGCAAGAATTAATTTTTTCCCAATTAAAAAAAAAAAAGTTTCCAATTTCTATTTTCTAGTTTGCTTAGATCTCTTGATATCTTTTGTTGAAACATAGCTATTTTCCTAACCCTCCTCTTTCCAATTATTGAAAATAATTCCATGTCATTGGAAGGTGATTGCCATAAAAATGTATTTACTGTATGGCAGGGGCGTATTAATGGATAGGCCAACAAGGCCCATGCCTAGAGCCCCCGCCGCTGCATGAATATGTGGCTTTAAAAAAAAAAAGTTTTTTATTTTGACAGACGGCTTGCCGTTGAGCAGTCACGTGACTGGCTTTTCACCGAGGTCACGTGATGTTTTGGACCAGCCGACTTCCTGTCTGTTGGGGCACAAGAAGTGAGTGTGACAGGAGCTAGATGGAGACTCACTGATCGGTGCGGTGGAGGGCAGCCAGCGGGTATAACGGAGTCAGTCAGTCAGCTGAGTGGACAGTATGGGACTCCTCACTACTTATCACAGGTAGGGGCCAGGGCACTGTCATAGCCGTCAGCGCTGTGCCACTTATTGCTGACAGACCACAATGCCACAATGTCTTGATTATTTGATTTATTATCTTGATTTTGTCTGCACGAGTCTGCAGTGTTTTTCCTTTGAAATTGCTTGAGAAATACGAAGTTATGATATTAAAGAATCAACGATTAAACACTTTTTACATAATATACGCCTAGATTTAGAGTTTTTTCGGTAGGCGTAGCTAACACGCTTTTTTTTCCAGCGCACCCTTAAGACAACGCTGGTATTTAGAGTTCTCTGAAGGACTGCGTCAGGCTCCAAAAAGGGAGCGTAGAGCATAATTTACCGCCACTTCAACCCTCAATACCAGCGTTGCTTATGGTAGCGGCTAGCTGGAAAAACATGCTTGTGCACGATTCCCCCATAGGAAACAATGGGGCAGTTTGGGCAGAAAAAAAAACCTATCATCTGCAAAAAAGCAGCAGCCCCATTGTTTCCTATGGGGAAACAGTATCTAAGTCTACACCTAACACCCTAACATGTACCCCGAGTCTAAACACCCCTAACCTTACACTTATTAACCCCTAATCTGCCGCCCACGCTATCGCCGACACCTGCATTATATTATTAACCCCTAATCTGCTGCCCCTAACATCGCAACGCCGCAACCTACATTATACCTATGAACCCCTAATCTGCTGCCCCTAACATCGCCGAAACCTACATAATATTTATTAACCCCTAATCTGCCCCCCCCAACATCGCCGCTACCTACCTACACTTATTAACCCCTAATCTGCCGACCGGACCTCTATGCCGGTGACTTTAAAGAGGAATGAAACCCAAAGTTTTCTTTAATTAATCAGATAGAGAATATGTGCAGCCACTAATCAGCAGCTACTAAATTGCATACTCTTTCTAAATCATGACAGAAAATATTTAGGTTTCATGTCCATTTAACTAAGATGGCCTCCCAGCACCCCATACTTTCATCAGGGGTAAGGGTATGAGAAGGTGCAATGTAAATCTTATGTTTAGTTCATGAAGATCACAGATATATTAAATTATACAGACTCATAATCAACTAGAAACAAAGCTGTGCTTCAAGTTACAGACTTCTATTTGTGGGGCTACAAAAAAAATCATATTCTTTTACATCTAATAGCATCAATAATACGGTGCAGACCCTACTATAACATAAATTATATTTATATTATATTATTTATTATAAATAATAATGTGCTTATAGTTACCTACATGAAGCCACCATATTGTGGGCAACAGCTAGTTTCCATCCACCTAAGTCACCTTTGATATCATAGTAGGCATATGACTGCTGCTAACAAATGATAGAAAGCACAGGAAGCATCTAGCTCTGACATGATCATCAGAGGTCCTTTAGCTGAATGGGAACTAGCTGTTACCATTTTTCCAACTCTAAATACGGTGGTTTTAGGAACATAATTTTAAGCTGTCTGGTATTTATATTAGGCAGTGACAGAAGCCCCTCTATGGAGGGTGCAAGTAGGCACATGTCTATTCTGCCTAATTATAAATCCAGACCTAAGGGTTGTTTGCATCTGGTCCCCCGATAACCCTTATGAACGATAAGCACCCAATTAGGAATGTACAATAGCTCAGTAGCTTGATGTTTGTCACGTCACAACATGAAAGCAGCCTGTTTTAGCCAAATTGTGCTTTTTCACAAAGAAGAAACTTCCTGAAGTATTTCAGTCTAATGCCATCTAAAAAGGATGGTCTAGCCCGGAAATACCAGGAATCTTCCGAGGAAGGAACATGTCAGCCATAGTTGATTGCATGAATTATTTTTTAATGCAGGGAAGATTTGAGAGATAATTTTACTATGGGACAGGAGTCCAAAAAATGGGAAGGTCCCAGAAAAATTGGGACAGATGGCTATTTTGGCTTGGGTAAAATATTTTTACTTGCTATTTCTGATGTATGAGAATGGGGGCATGGTTTTAAAACATTTTTAGCCACAAATAAACATGTTTTTAGCCAATTTCTATACAAATTTGTAATAGGCTATATTTAGAAGCAAATTGAAAGACTGAAAAAAGCATTTAGTTTGATTGCTCCATCATGACATGTGAGTCAAAGACCCATAGAGATTTTAAATATAGCATTTGTTTGTTGAACATCTAAATAGAAGAAATACTTTTAACTTTCTAAAACAGTTAATTATGTTATACTGAATTTAATTGAGTTTTGTAAAGATTCTATTTGTTGAATAGCTAATTGGAGCACTCTTGTGTCTGTGCAGATGAGAAGGTCGGGTTAGGAGAATATCATTAATTGGTAAATAATGATGAAAATTTAACTTGAGCAACAAAACACATTTGCACTTGATGATTTAATCAGTATTTCTATGCTCTATAACCACTTGTTCTATACGTGAATCACTTTTTATTGTGTCCTTAAAAAATACACGTTATGTTAAGATTTATTTGAAATTGTATATATATATATTTCTGGAAGAACTCTATATTGACAAACGCTTTAAGAAAGGAAATAACGAATAATTAGTTGTAATCTTCCTAGATAGCGGATGCATTTTCCTTTTTAATCCAATATTTTCAACGTATCTATTGCAATAAATGTGATGAAAATATAGTATTTAGATATATTGTATTACAAAAACCTATGCATTCATTAGAATTAATTCTTTTAAATATTTAGATTATTCAACCATGCAATTTTAATAAAGAACATATTTTTCTCTTTTTATTCTCCATTAGAAAATAAAAATATGCTTTGCGCCTTAAAGAGGCATATAAAATATAAAAAGCTCAGTAGTGTATTCAATCTGATGCAAAATATTTCCAATATGCTGATACAATATTGAAATTGCTATGACAGCTTATTTCAAGTACCATGACATCTTAAGATACACAGGTAATGTACAAGCAAATGCATCCAGTATGCACTAATGCTCTGAGTGAGGTCATGAGTGATGTCTCCAGTGCTTCACGCATACATGAGTATCCAAAGACTGTGCATCTCTTACCTCAGCTTTATAAACAACAGCATGAATAGGGAGGTTTTCATAGAAAATTAAAAAAAGAAGTAAAAAAATCACCCATGATTTTGCAAGGTACTTCTGATAGATAGAAATGGGTGCCATGGTTAATACCCTTAGGGCTCGATTTATTAAGCAACAATAGACACGAAACGAATCGCACATGTCTAAATAAAAGTAAATAATAGTTTTAACTTAGCATAACAGTTAATGAAACATGTTATACCGTGTTTAAAGATACTCAAATGCTAAAGCCTTTGAAAGTGATGCAGCATAGCTGTAAAAAGCTGACTGGAAAATATTACCTGAACATCTCTATGTAAAAAGGGAAGATATTTTATCTCAAAATTTCCTAAGTATTCACACCAAGGATTTTAAGCAGCCAATCAGGATGCTTGTCCTAGGACTTGCAAGGTAGTGGGCAAGTACAGTCATATTATTTCCCTGTTCAGTTTAAGGAAGTTTACTATGAAATCTCACAAGATTTCAGTGAAGTCTTATGAGATCACAACAATGCAAAGCATGACCTCAATACTGCTGATGCTGATTGGCTGTTTTATTTTTTTCTAATCTTCAGCTGGACAGTAGCTGAAGTATAACTGTTACTAGACCACTTACTCTTGTGAGCTGAATACATTTTGTGGTAAAATTTCTTCCTTTTTTACATAGAGATGTTCAGGTGACATTTTCTTATCAGATTTTTATAGTTAGAATGTATCACTTTTAAGGGATTTATCATATGAGTATTGTGTCCCTTTAATTAAAATGGGTTTTTGAAAGTTTCTGTTTGTGGAATTTCTAATCGGAGGACATTTGTGTTTGTATAGCTGGGAAGGTCAGGTTAACAGAATATCATAAACTGGAAAATAAAATCATAAAATTCAGTTCACCACTTCTACTGTTCCTTGATTTTTTTTTTACTGCATTCTTTTAAAAAGATGTTACTTAAGAAAAAGTTGTTATTTAAAATTAAAATATTTCTGGAGGAACACTTGGAAATAATGAACACTAGTTGTTTCTGGTTTATGAAATTCCATTGCAAATAGATATATATTTTCAATATGTCATCTATTTTAAACATATGTGTTAAAATAGAAATATGTAGACATTTTGGGGAATGTTTATGAAGCATCGGATGCTGCTTATTCCCCGCGAGCCTTCTGGCTCGCCGGAAATGTAAGTTAAGAAGCAGCGATCATGAGACCGCTATTCCTTAACTCGTCCGGTGTCAGACAACAATGATCCCAATCAGATACGATCAGGATGATTGACACCCCCTGCTAGCAGCCGACTGGCCGCAAATGTGCAGGGGTGGCATTGCACAAGCATTTCACCAGAAATGCTTGTGCAATGATAAATGCCGGCAGCGTATGCTGTGGGCATTTATTAATGTGTGGTGGACATGATCTACTACAGCGCATTATGTCCACCCGCACATTGACAATTGAGCGCCTTAGACTTCAATGGTGTTTTTCTGTTGAAAATCAAGATACATTTTTAGAAAGAATTGTGATCGAACCCATATTTTTTCTCTCTTTCTGAGTCTATATTAAAAAAATGTTTTATTTCAAATGGTGGACATAAGTACAGTAGGTCACTTCCAAATTTGACACATTTGAAAAATGTTGGCATTATGTTTTTGTTAGCAAACATGTTTTTGATACACATGCTGGAGAAGCTTTATTTTTAATTATGCAAAATGATCAGAACATGATTGATACATGATAGACAATGTTGTTCGAATCCCTGGGTTTTCAAACCTGTCCTCAGTCCTCCCTAACAAGCCAGAATATAAGGATTACTTTGGGTGAGAGCAGGTTAAAAACCATCACCTAGATTACAAGTTTTGCGTTAGAGGCTATGCGGTGCTAACAAGCAGTTTATGCTCACTTCTCACTTACAGACAGCGCTGGTATTACGGGCTTTTAGACACCCGGCGTTAGCCGCAAAAAAGTGAGCGAAGAGCAAAATTTAGCTCCACATCTCACCTCAATACCAGCGCCGCTTACGTTAGCGGTGAGCAGGTAAAACGTGCTCTCGCACACGATTTCCCCATAGGAATCAATGGGGGAGAGCCGGCTGAAAAAAAGTCTAACACCTGCAAAAAAGCAGCGTAAAGCTCCTAACACAGCCCCATTGATTCCTATGGGGAAATACAATTTATGTTTACACCTAACACCCTAACATGAACCCCGAGTCTAAACACCCCTAATCTTACACTTATTAACCCTAATCTGCCGCCCCCGACATCGCCAACACCTACATTATTTTTATTAACCCCTAATCTGCCACTCCGGACACCGCCGCCACCTACATTATAGTTATGAACCCCTAATCTGCTGCCCCCAACATTGCCGAACCCTACATTATATTTATTAACCCCTAATCTGCCGCCCCCAATGTCGCCACAACCTAACTACATTTATTAACCCCTAATCTGCCACCCACAATGTCGCCACCACTATAATAAAGTTATTAATCCCTAAACTTAAGTCTAACCCTAAACCCCCTAACTAAAATATAATTACAATAAATCTAAATAAAATTACTACAATTAACTAAATTATTCCTATTTAAAACTAAATACTTACCTATAAAATAAACCCTCAGATAGCTGCAATATAACTAATAGTTACATTGTAGCTAGCTTAGGGTTTATTTTTATTTCACAGGCAACTTTGTATTTATTTTAACTAGGTACAATAATTATTAAATAGTTATTAACCTAGTTAAAATAAAGACAAATTTACCTGTAAAATAAACCCTAACCTAAGTTATAATTACACCTAACACTACACTATAATTAAATTAATTACCAACTAAATACAATTATACAATTAATTACAATTTAAAAAAAATATCTAAAGTACGAACCCCCCCCCCACTAAATTACAGAAAATAATAAAATAATTACAAGATTTTTAAACTAATTACACCTACTCTAATCCCCCTAACAAAATAAAAAAGCCCCTCAAAATAAAAAAGCCTTACCCTACACTAAATTACAAATAGCTCTTAAAAGGGCCTTTTGCAGGGCATTGCCCCAAAGTAATCATCTCTTTTACCTGTAAAAAAAAAAGTACAAATACCCCCCAACATTAAAACCCACCACCCACACAACCAACCCTACTCTAAAACCCACCCAATCCCCCCTTAAAAAACCTAACACTAACCCCTTGCTTTTTTTAAGGGGGGATTGGGTGGGTTTTAGAGTAGGGTTGGTTGTGTGGGTGGTAGGTTTTAATGTTGGGGGCGGTATTTGTACTTTTTTTTACAGGTAAAAGAGCTGATTACTTTGGGGCAATGCCCCACAAAAGGCCCTTTTAAGGGCTATTTGTAATTTAGTGTAGGGTAGGGCTTTTTTATTTTGGGGGGCTTTTTTATTTTGTTAGGGGGATTAGAGTAGGTGTAATTAGTTTAAAACCCTTGTAATAATTTTATTATTTTCTGTTATTTAGTGTTTTTTTTTCTTCGTACTTTAGATAATTTTTTTAAATTGTAATTAATTGTATTTAGTTTAGGTAATTAATTTAATTATAGTGTAGTGTTAGGTGTAATTGTAACTTAAGTTAGGTTTTATTTTACAGGTAAATTTGTCTTTATTTTAACTAGGTAGTTATTAAATAGTTAATAACTATTTAATAACTATTGTACCTAGTTAAAATAAATACAAAGTGGCCTGTGAACAAAAAATAAAACCTAAGATAGCTACAATGTAACTATTTGTTATATTGTAGCTATCTTAGGGTTTATTTTATAGGTAAGTATTTAGTTTTAAATAGGAATAATTTAGTGAATTGTAGTAATTTTATTTAGATTTATTTAAATTATATTTAAGTTAGGGGGGGTTAGGGTTAGACTTAGGTTTAGGGGTTAATAACTTTATTATAGGCGACGTTGGGGGCGGCATATTAGGGGTTAATAAATGTAGGTAGGTGTCAGCGATGTTAGGGCCGGCAGATTAGGGGTTAATAATATTTAACTAGTGTTTGCGATGCGGGAGTGTGGCGGTTTAAGGGTTAATATATTTATTATAGTGGCAGTGATGTCCGGTTCGTCAGGGGTTAAAAAATGTATTTCAGTGTTTGCGATGTGGGGGGGGGGAGCTCGGTTTAGGGTTTAATAGGTAGTTTATGGGTGTTAGTGTACTTTTTAGCACTTTAGTTAAGAGTTTTATGCTACAGCGTTGTAGTGTAAAACTTTTAACTAATGACTTTAAAATGCAGTACCAGGCTTGACAGGAGAGGGCGTACCGCTCACTTTTTGGAAGACTCGTAATACCGGCTCTATGCAAGTCCCATTGAAAATATAGGATATAGGATACACAATTGATGTAAGTGGATTTGTGGTATTTCTGAGTCTGGCCAAAAAAATGAGCGGTACAGCTGTACCTGCAAGACTCGTAATACCAGCGGGCATTAAAAAGCACCGTTGGGACCTCTCAATGCTGCTTTTTAACCCTAACGCAAGACTCGTAATCTAGCCGCATGTTTACTAACCAGCTGATTATTTCACCTGTGCTCCAGTTCAGATATCCTGAAAATCTGGTCTGTTAGAGAGGTCTGAGGACAGGTTTGAAACCCCCTGTTCTAATCTGATTCTGCCTCTATATAGAGAAATATGAGAAAGGTCTATTTGCTGCTTGTAGGCAATGATTTAGGATTAAAGGTCTTGCACTTTTTCTGACTATTCTCTTCAATAAGCTAAACATGAAATGATTTGCAAGGAACATTCTATGATTCACATTCACTGAGAGTATATTAGCTATAGTTTCACTTTTTTTTTTTAGTGTATCAAATGCCCTCTACAGCCCTATAACAGGTAAAGTATCAAGAAGAAACATTAAAATGATCAGGTTTCTGCTTTATTGAGATATAAATGTGTTTGTCCTAAATATAAATCTGGTCAATGAATCATAAACCTACTTAAAAGGACATGAAACCCAAAACATTTCTTTCGTGATTCAGATAGAGAATACAATTTTAAACAACTTTCTACTTTACTTCTATTATCAAATTTGTTTCATTCTAAGTTGGTATCATTTGTTGATGCAGCAATGCACTACTGGTTTCTAACGGAACACATGGTTGAGCCAATGACAATTGGTATATATATATATATATATATGCAGCCACCAATCAACAGCTAGAACCTAGTTTCTTTGCTGCTCCTGAGCTTACCTAGATAAACCTTTCAGCAAAGGATAACAAGAGAAGGAAGCAAATTAAATAATAGAAGTAAATTGGAAAGTTGTTTAAAATTGTATGCTCTCTCTGAATCATGAAAGAAAAATGTTGGGTTTCATGTCCCTTTAAGAAGAAGAAAAGTAAAAAAAGATCCTTACTGCATAAGAAATATGGCTCTTGTGCACACCTTCAATCTTAAACCGAGCTGCTAAAAAATGGAGAGAATTTCTTGGCTCAGGCCCAGGCCTCTGTAAAATTATATATCAGTAATTCTAAATAGAAAAAGATAAAAATATAATATTATATTACAGTTTTTTGGCCAAGGCATATGGAGTTTCCTTGATGTTGGCAGCTGGACTTATGTTGTTTGGCTAAACAATGATACTCAAACTTCATAATTTTTCCCTATACCAGACATTTTGATAATTTTTTTGCTCAATTTGGAGATTGAACACAAGTAAATGTCTCTTTTAATCCCACAATAAAAACAACCATAGTGCATTAATATCCTTTTATTTGAACCCAATACAGAAAGGTGGGTAAAGGCAGTTTACCAGGTCTCTAAATTCTGGGTGGTCAATGATGTCTGCTTTAGGCATCCAGTAAATTCTTGCTAGTAAGAGTCCTCTAGAGACACAATCCCAAATCCATGCCAACGTCTGCCAGAATCTATTACTCCTCTTATTGGCTTTGTCCATCAAGTAGTGACCATAGTCAATAACAAACTAGGAAAAATATCCTTAAAGGGATATTAAATAGAAAATTCAATTACAATTATTAGTTGTTTAAATATTTAATATATAAGAGTAAAGGTTTAGTTTCTATAAAGTATTTAAGTTGCTATAGAGTAATGGGCATCACCATGTTTGAATTAGTTTTCTATCACCTAGATTTAGAGTTTTGCGGCCAAAGGGGTGCGTTAGCTACGCGTCTTTTTTTTCCAGCGCTGCTTCTAAGCAACGCTGGTATTGAGAGTTCTCTGAAGGGCTGCGTTAGGCTCCAAAAAGGGAGCGTTGAGCCGAATTTACCGCCACTTCAACCCTCACCAGTACCAGCGTTGCTTACGGTAGCGGCTAGCTGGAAAAATGTGCTCGTGCACGATTCCCCCATAGGAAACAATGGAGCAGTTTGGGCTGAAAAAAACCTAAAACCTGCAAAAAAGCAGCGATTAGCTCCTAACGCAGCCCCATTGTTTCCTATGGGGAAACTGTTTCTAAGTCTGCACCTAACACCCTAACATGAACCCCGAGTCTAAACACCCCTAACCTTACACTTATTAACCCCTAATCTGCTGCCCCCGCTATCGCTGACACCTGCATATTATTATTAACCCCTAATCTTCCGCTCCGGACACCGCCGCAACCTACATTATCCCTATGAACCCCTAATCTTCTGCCCCTAACACCGCCGACCCTTATATTATATTTATTAACCCCTAATCTGCCCTCCCAACGTCGCCGCTACCTTACCTACACTTATTAACCCCTAGTCTGCCGACCGGACCTCGCCGCTACTCTAATAAATGTATTAACCCCTAAACCGCCGCTCTCCCGCCTCGCAAACCCTATAATAAATTGTATTAACCCGTAATATGCCCTCTCTAACATCGCCGCCACCTAACTTCAAGTATTAACCCCTAATCTGCCGACCGGACCTCGCCGCTACTCTAATAAATGTATTAACCCCTAAACCGCCGCTCTCCCGCCTCGCAAACCCTATAATAAATTGTATTAACCCGTAATATGCCCTCTCTAACATCGCCGCCACCTAACTTCAAGTATTAACCCCTAATCTGCCGACCGGACCTCGCCGCTACTATAAGAAATGTATTAACCCCTAAAGCTAAGTCTAACCCTAACACCCCCCCTAAGTTAAATATAACTTAGCTATTGTACCTAGTTAAAATAAATACAAAAGTTGCCTGTAAAATAAATATAAACCCTAAAATAGATACAATATAATTATTTGTTATATTGTAGCTATATTAGGGTTTATTTTACAGGTAAGTATTTAGCTTTAAATAGGAAGACTTTAGTTAATAAGATTTAATTTATTTTGTTAGATTAAAATTATATTTAATTTAGGGGGTGTTAGGGTTAGGGTTAGACTTAGCTTTAGGGGTTAATACATTTATTATAGTAGCGGCGAGGTCCGGTCGGTAGATTTGGGGTTAATACTTGAAGTTAGGTGGCGGCGATGTTAGGGAGGGCAGATTAGGGGTTAATACAATTTATTCTAGGGTTTGTGAGGCGGGAGTGTGGCGGTTTAGGGGTTAATATGTTTATTAGAGTAGCAGCGAGGTCCGGTCGGCATATTAGGGGTTAATAAGTGTAGGTAGGTAGCGGCGACGTTGGGGGGGCAGATTAGGGGTTAATAAATATTATGTAGGTGTCGGCGATGTTAGGGCCAGCAGATTAGGGGTTCACAGGGATAATGTAGGTTGCGGCGGTGTGCGGTCGGCAGATTAGGGGTTAAAAAAATGTATTATAGTGGCGGTAATGTGGGGGGACCTCGGTTTAGGGGTACATAGGTAGTTTATGGGTGTTAGTGTACTTTATAGCACAGTAGTTAAGAGCTTTATAAACCGGCATTAGCCCAGAAAGCTCTTAACTACTGACTTTTTTCTGCGGCTGGAGTCTTGTCGGTAGAGGGTCTACCGCTCACTTCAGCCAAGACTCTAAATACCGGCGTTAGGAAGATCCCATTGAAAAGATAGGATACACAATTGACGTAAGGGGATCTGCGGTATGGAAAAGTTGCGGCTTGAAAGTGAGCGTTAGACCCTTTCCTGCCTGACTCTTAATACCAGCGGGCAGCCAAAACCAGCGTTAGGACCCCTTAATGCTGCTTTTGACGGCTCCCGCAGAACTCAAAATCTAGGCGTATTTATTTCTGCTGAGAACAATTAGGGGTAAATATAAATCAGGTAATACAATAGAGTTTCTATAAACAAGGCTGTGTGAATCTCTGTTGGGTAAAATTATCTTCCACACAGCTTTATTTAGACAGTCTATTTTCTTTCCTGTTTTGCATTTGTCCCTAATTGTTCTCTGCAGGAGAATGAGATAACGGGAAAACATAAGTTTAGCCATAGTTGAATTACAGGAATTGGGAACACACACCTAGATTACTAGTTTTGCGTTACTGTTTTAACACTGAAAAAATGGCAATTTCAGCGTAAAAACAGTAACGCAGCCATTACGTGTCTTGTTAAGCATTTTAGCCTGTAACGCAACGTCAATCCGCATTAAAAAAAATAACGTTTTTGTGTGGGATTTCCATAGCGCCAGTATTACAAGTTGTGTATGGTGAATCTAAAATGCTTATAACGACACGATCCATTCCGCTATCTGAGAGCAGTAGTTATGAGTTTTGCGCCACAAAAATGTTTCACAAAACTCATAACTAAACTGTTATAAAGTACACTAACACCCATAAACTACCTATTAACCTCTAAACCGAGGCCCTCCCGCATCGCAAACACTATTTAAAACTTATGAACCCTTAATCTGCCGCAACTATAATAAAGTTATTAAACCCTATTCCGCCGCTCCCCAACATTGTCGCCACTAACTAAACTTATTAACCCCTAAACTGCCAGCCCCACACATTGCCACTACTAAATAAACCTATTAACCCCTAAACCGCCAGCTCCCCCACTTCGCCACTAATAAATGAAACTATTAACCCCTAAACCTATCACCCCTAACTTTAAATTAAAATTACAATATCCCTATGTTAAAATAAATAAAAACTTACCTGTGAAAAAAAAAAAAAACTAAGGGCCTAAAGGGCCTTTTGTAGGGCATTGCTCTTTTACCTGTAAAAAAATACAAAGACCCCCCAACAGTAAAAACCCACCACCCAACCAACCCCCCAAAATGAAAAACCTAATTCTAACAAAAACCGAAGCTACCCATTGCCCTGAAAAGGACATTTGTATGGGCATTGCCCTTAAAAGGGCATTCTGTTTTTTTTACTACTGCATTCAGTTCTTTAAAAAAAAAAAAAAAAACCCTCCTTGAAGACATCCGGTGCGGAGGTCCTCTTCATATGGTCATCGCCGTACACTGGATCTTCAATGAATGGGAGCCTTTTCAAAATGGTGTCCCTTGCATTCCTATTTTGAAAAGGATCCCTTGCATTGAAGATCTAGTGTATGGTGGTGACCGTATGAAGAGGACGCTCCGCGCCGGATGTCTTCCAGGATGTAACCACTCCGCGCCGCCAGGATGAAGATAGAAGATGCCGTCTGGATGAACACTTCTCGCCGCCTGGATGAAGACTTCTCCCCGCCTCAAGGATGGATGTCTGGACTTCAGAAACTGTGAGTGGATCTTCGGGGGCTAGTGTTAGGTTTTTTTAAATCTTTATGGGTGGGGTTTTTTTTAGATTAGGGTTTGGGCTTTTTTAAAAGAGCTGAATTCCCTTTTCAGGGCAATGCGCATAACAAATGCCCTTTTCAGGGCAATGAGTAGCTTAGGTTTTTGTTAGAGTTAGGTTTTTTATTTTGGGGGTTGGTTGGGTGGTGGGTTTTACTGTTGGGGGGTCTTTGAATTTTTTTACAGGTAAATTAGCTGATTTCTTTAGGGCAATGCCCTACAAAAGATACTTTTAAGGGCTATTGGTAGTTTATTGTAGACTAGGGTTTTTTTATTTGGGGAGGAGCTATTTATTTTTATAGGGCTATTAGATTAGGTGTTTTTATTTTGGATAATTTCATTTGTTATTTTTCATAATTTAGTGTTTTTTATTTTTTGTAATTAAGTATTTTTTCTTTTTTGTAATTTTAGACTTCAATTTTTTTAGTAGTGTTAGTATTTTTTAATGTGTAATTTAGTTTTTTAATTGGTAGTTATTTTAATTTTAGTATAATAGTTATTTTAGGTTAATTGTTAGTTTAAACTTAGTTTTCTTTATTTCACAGGTAAGTTTCTATTTATTTTGATAGGGATATTGTAATTTTAATATAAATTTAGGGGGTTGTTAGGTTTAGAGGTTAATAGTTTAATTTAGTTTTTTTGGGATGTGGGGGGCTGGCGGTTTAGGGGTTAATAGGTTTATTTAGTTGTGGAGATGTGGGAGGCTGGAGGTTTAGGGGTTAACAACTTTATTACGTGGCGGCGATGTCGAGGAGGGGCGGAATAGGGGTAAATAGCTTTATTATAGTGTCGGCAATGTTGGGGTGCAGGGGAATAGGGGTTAATAACTTTATAATAGTGGTGGCGATGTTGGGGAGCGACAGAATAGGGGTTAATAACTTTTATTAGTGGCGGCAATGTCGGGAGTGGCAGATTACGGGTTAATAACTTTATTTCAGTGTCAGTGATGTCCAGGGTGGCGGATTAGGGGTGTTTAGACTTGGGGTTTATGTCAGGGTATTAGATTTATACGTAACTTTTTTCCACGTAGACATCAATGGGGTTGCGTTACGGAGCTTTTCATTCCGCGCTTCAGTTGTTATTTTTTTCTAACACTCTCTCCCCCTTGATGTACGAGCACGTATTCTCAGCCCTTGGATTTTGTGTGGTATGGAGCTTATCTCCACCATATTGCATGCACAAGGCGGCTTTTCAGAAACTCGTAATGGCAGCGCTATGGAGGGTGAAATAACGCAACTTTTGTTGCATTCATTTCGCACCCTCTATAGCGTAATTCTCGTAATCTAGGCGGCAGTCAATAATGAAAGTACATTTTAAAGTTTTGTAAATATAAATATTTTAACATTTTATATTACAATTTCATACTTTTTAATATATAAAAGAGGAAAAATGCTTTTAGACATTAAACAATACATTGATAGCGCTGCGGAATCTGTTGGTGCTCTACAAATAACAGATAATAATAATAATAATAATAATAATAATAATAATAATTTATACAAATGATCAAGTCCAAAAAAACTTTCATGTTTCAAATAGGGCATGTCATTTTTTTTAAAAAAAATTTGTAACCTTTATTTACAACCAGCATTATATACAAAAGGAAATCAGAATCCATATCTTGCGCCACGCAGGGCCCGATATATGTTTAAGATAACATGACACATAAAGAGAAAATAATACTAAAAAGCAAGAACAGTGTAATAGCATTAATATTATCAATGTTTCACAGAGTTGTGCCATTATGTCAAAGATGAATTATATATATTGCTCAATCTAATATCAGAAAAAAAGCTAAAGATGCAACATAACAAAACCCTACAGACAGGACAAAAACGACACCATCCAACAACAAAAAAAAAAGGAAAAAGGAGGAATTTTAGAATGGCCAGTCTCTGCCCCTCTCCTCATCTACCAGACGCCAAGAAGAACTATCTCTGAGTTTTTAAAAGGGAAAATCAGATAATCTATTTCTCTGTCATGGAATGTTTTTATAAATACTGCCCATTTATTAAAGACGTTCCTTATGTCAGACTCATTGTCGATGTTTGTGTCTCTTTGTTCCAAGACACATTGTTTTTTCAAATAATTTCTGACTTCAGGAATAGTCGGCGATGCTCTCATTTTCCATTTCTTGCAGATCAAATATCTAGTAGCTAAGATTGAGAGATTTACTATTTTCTCATTAGCCTGATAACTGCCTTCTGTCTTTAGGCAAAATATGATTTGATACAGTGATAAAGTCATCGTTTCAATCTTTAATGTAGTTTTAAGCCAGAATTCTAGTTTTTTCCAGAAACTTTTTATTTTTGGGCAGTGCCAAAACATATGCGTCAGATCTGCCGCAGGGTAGGAACATTTGGGACATTTATTAAATTCTAGATTATGGACTCTGAGACCTTTCTCCGAGGTGAAATATGCCCTATGAAGAAGCTTTAAATGTGCCTCTCGCCAAGTAGCTGATAATGTAGCCCTTGCTACTTTACTAATTGATAGCTGGAGGGTTTTCAGCTCAATATTAGTCTGAGGGATTAAGGAGTTCCAAGCCGAAGCCATATTGTCCAGAATAAGGGTGCCTTTACTAGCGCCCAGTATATGATAACAAGGGGCAATAGACATACACCCAATTTTAATTAGGGTTAACCAATTTTCCAACTTGCCTAACTCCCAGCACCAGCCTGCCTCTTTGATTAATTCAATAATGAAATGTCTTATTTGCAGATAAGCAAAGAAGTCTTTATTAAGAAGATTAAATTTAACCTTCAATTCCTCAAAGGTCTTAACATATTTTCTGTCTTTATCTATTAAGTGGAATAATCTATCTAGACCATTATTATGCCATCTATTGAAGACTTCTGAGTTTACACCTGCTTGGAAACGCGGGTTCCCTACCAAGAGAAGGTACTTCGAAGCAGTGCTGGTTATTGAGAGGGAGAGCCTTCAGATGTTTTTGAGTCCTTTGATATCTGGAGGAAGCTCCTTTGGTGAAGAATGTATCAGAGCTACTAAAAGATATGTCTCACATATGTTTGACTCAAGCTCGTTATTTAAAATATAATTTTAAGTAAAAATCCAATCGGCTATTATACGAGCTAGGAAACTAAGGTTATAAGATCTAATATTTGGTACTGCTAAACCTCCATATTCCCTAGGTGTAACGAGTTTTGTAAGATATATTTTGGATCTTTTCCCTTGCCATATAAATTGTCTAATAGAAGTATTAAGCGAGCGGACATCTTTTTCTAATAAGATTAGTGGAACATTTTGAAGTATATACAGAAGCTTTGGTAAAAGGATAATTTTAAATAATTCTGATCGGCCGGATATTGATAGCGGTAGGTTCTGCCAAGTTTTACATTTCCCTTAATGTAGGTTAACATAGGAGATATATTGATTTTATATAAGTCCCCTATATTACATGGTATATGTATTCCTAAGTACTTAAAGGAATCTGTAACAACCTTAAAAGGGATATCTAAGGTAGAGCTTTTGTTTTTCCTGAGCCAGAGTATTTCAGATTTTAGCTTATTCACCATGTAGCCCGAGAAGGAGCCAAAATGATGTTATTTGAAGGAGTTTAGGTATATTTTGCTCAGTGTTAGACAAATAAATCAAAAGATCGTCAGCATATAATCCAACTTTCATCTCATAGTTTCGAATTTTTATGCCATCAAGGAATTCCCTTATCATAATTGCCAAAGGCTCAATGGCTATATCAAAAAGAAGCGGGGAGAGAGGGCAGCCCTGATGCGTGCCTCTGTCTATTGCAATCGGAGAGGAGATGATATAATTTGCTATCACACTTGTATAGGAGTGATTATGTAAGTTTTCTATAAACTTAGGAAAGTTACCTATAGTCCCAAATTTTATTTAGGATGTTATTATATGGCTAAAGATTACAGAGTCAAACGCCTTTTCTGCATCAATTGATAGAATGGCCAGATCCGGGAGGCCCCCTCTTCCCGCCGCTAGGGAAGATGAATTCTGAATATAGTCTAACGTGACAAGGAGCTCTCTGATTTTTGCCGCAGAATTACGTTTGTTCAAGAATCCTGCTTGGTTCGTATGTATTATTCTCGCCAAGATAGTCTGTAGTCTAATTGCTAAAATAGAAGACAAGATCTTATAGTCTGAGTTTAGTAACGCAATTGGTCTATATGACTCTTTTTGCGTAGGATCTTTCCCCCCTTTTAAGATCAGAGTAGTAAAAGATGAAGAGAAGGAGGGTGATACCGGCTTAGCATTGATATAGATCTCATTATAGAGATTACATAGGTAAGGTGCTATATCTGCTGATAGAATCTTATAAAATTAATTCGGTAGTCCATCCGGGCCCGCTGCTTTGTTAATGGAGAGTTTAAGGATTACTTTCTCTATCTCTTCTTTTGTGATAGGAGAATTCAGGCTAGCAGTTTCTTCGACCGAAGCTATTGGGTGTGTAATTCTGTTCCAAAACTCAGATGCTTTCACTGTGTCATATCCTTTACATGTATATAAGTCTTGGAAATATTTTAGAAATAGGTTAGAAATTTCCTCAGGCTTCGATAATTGTTTCCCTTTATGTTGGAGTTTTTCTATAGTTGTTTTTTTCCCTTGTTTTTAACCAGTTTGGCTAACATTTTTCCAGATTTATTACCAAATCTATATAATTTGGCCTGAAGTCTTAGTTCTTTATGGGTTTCTCGAGCCATTATAAAGGTATCTCTAGCACTTTTAGCACGGATGTATTTTGCCCAGTTCAAAGGAGTTTTTTCAAATAAAAAATGGTCGTAAGAGTTGATTAATAGATTATTAATTTCCCTTTCTCTTGACTTCTTAGTTAGGATAGCAATATAGGAAATAATTTCTCCTCTGAGCACTGCTTTAGCAGTTTCCCAGAATATATCCGGGCGCTCTATATAATCGCTATTAAAGTTAACGTATTCGGAGAGCTTGTTCCTAAGCCAATGTATAAAATTTAGATCTGTGGTTAAAAAGTAGGGGGGAAAAAAACAAGAAAGTTTGGGTTTTGACTGAGCAAGGTAAAGCTCAAGAAAGATAGGTCCGTGGTCAGATAAGAGAATCGGCATTATTCCAGCTTTTACTCTTGTTATAGATAGGCGTTCATCAGTTAAGAATAAGTCGATCCTAGAGAGAGTTTTGTGGGCTTAGGAGAGGCAAGTATAGTCTTGGGTATTAGGGTTCTGCACTCTCCAAATATCACATAGTGCTAGATTTTGCTTAATTTTGTTGAACATTTTAGAGTCTAAACTGTATTTTTTCTGCTTTAACTGTTTAACATTTCTTCTAAGTCGATCTAGGGGGGATTATGGAGCCATGTTAAATCTCCTCCTAAGATCAGGTAGTCTTCACTAACTAATAAAAGTTTGGACTGAATAAAATTCAGGAATTCCGGATCAGAAGTATTTGGTCCATATATATTGCAGAGTGTGTATATTGCCTGCGCAGCCTTCAACTTAACCAGGACAAATCTCCCCCCAGAATCAGTCTCAGAGTGCAAAATCTCCACTTGTGAACTTTTCCCTATTAATATAGCCACAACCCTTTTTTTCCCAACACTAGGAGCAGTGAAAACTTCCTTAACCCATGCCGCTTTTAATTTTAGAGATTCTTCTAAACTTAGGTGTGTTTCTTGTATAAAACCAATGTCTGCTTGGGCCTTACGTAAATGGGCAAGAATTGCCTTCCGTTTAATAGGAGTCGATATTCCCCCCACATTCCAAGATACTATTTTTAGTTTATCTATCTTTTGTGCCATTTACTTGAGGAAGAGGTGGGCAGAGAGGGAGAGAGAGGAAGAGGAAAAAAAACAAAAAAAAAAAACAAACATCAGACATACCATCCCCTACCCAGGGGGGTTCCCCAGTTGTAGGACCCATCTTCTTCCTATGTGAAAGGAAGAGAGAGAGAGAGGGAGAGAAGAAAAAAAAAAGAAAAGAAGAAAAAGGAATGATCTCCTAGTGAGATTCTAATTTCAGTGTATTAAAGAATTTCTCAGCCGTTTGGCCATCTTCAAATAAATGTGTTGTGTCCTGCACTATAACTCTAAGTTTAGAGGGGTAAATTAAGGTAGCTCGGTATCCATTTTGTATAAATTTTGTGCACATCGGAGCAAGCTCTCTTCTCTTAGAGGCTGTATCAGCCGAGAAATCTTGAAAAATTAAGATCCTGGCGTTTTCAATAAGGATTGGCTGTTTTTTACGAAAATATTGCAGTAACTTATTCTTGTCCTGATAATTAAGTAATCTAGCTATGACAGGTCTGGGATGACAGTTATTCTTATTATCTGAGCGGGGGATACCTATTCTATGTGCTCTTTGATAGGTTGGAGGAATTTTGAAAGCCTTAGTAAGTGTGTCTGATATAAAGGAACATAAGTTTTCATATTGCTTCTCCTCTGGGAGTCCTATTATTCGAATGTTATTTCTTCTGGAGCGATTTTCCAGGTCCTCCAGCCTATCATAGATTTTTTGAAAGTTACTGCTCGACATCTCAATTTTAGAGTTATATGCTGATGTAAGGTCCTCCAAATCAGAGACCCTCTGTTCAACTTCTTGCAATCTGTTGGAGAACTGTCTAACCTCTTGAGTTAGTAAAGAGATATCTTGTTTTATTTCTGTCCTAAGGGCGTCAAATTTGGGCGCAAGAGCATCGGAGATGCAAGCGACCAGGTTCTGTATGTTAGTAGGATCTTGTAAAGCTGGATTGTGGGGTATAGGTAATTGCATTTCAGTAATAGGTTCTTGGGAGTTCTTAAGCTTCCTGTCTCTATGCCTAGCTGCCATGTTTGGAGAAGGTGTCTTAGACGAATTAGAGAGAAAGTTATCCATGTGCCACGTGTCCGTTAGTGATCGTGAGGGAGGGCGCTTACGGGGGGATGATATTGTGCAAACTAACAAAAATGTGATAGTGAGTTGGATAATCCCAGGTAAGAGTATTCTGGAGAAGTGACAAAAAAAGAGGTGAGGGATGAGAAAAAAAAAAAAACTACTTAAAGTGAGGATATGGTGATGTGAGGGAAGTGAAAAAAATCTATATCAAGGCACACCGACAAAAGAGAAAAAGACAGAAGAAAAAAGACAAAACAAATATTTTAGTTAGACACCTGTTACTCTATGTCAAGATACAATATGGAGTACCAAAGCTTAGGCTATTCACTTAGTTATTATTTAATAAACAATAGGGTGGGTATTTGCATATATTTTATTTATAAATGCAGGTATTCAGAATATGGTTTTAAACTAGCAAGAAAAAGGGACCAAGAATGTAAAGTGAAACTAAAGTATGTGGGGTTTCAGCAGAACCTTAGATATGTGTAGCAATCCACAATTCAAATAAGGAGGTTCAGTAAGACGTTCAATACCATATGTTATAAACCTATAAGAGAATTACACCTCTCTCTAGTATATGGAGGGGAGGGATCTATAAGAGATCTCCTCTTTTCCTTTTTATAAAGTAAAAAGTTTCTAACCTAATTGCAATACATGTTAGAGTGTCCTAATAATTCATTATTGAGGCTGATAGCAGATTGTTTTAGTAAAGATCTTGTTTGTAATCATTTGCGTTTATGAAACAATCAATTTAGCTGTAGCTTTCTATCTTCCGGCACAAAAGCAACAAGTAAAGAAAAAGCGGTATATTACAACATCAGAATAATTCATGATTCATAATTTTGCTAGAAACAAAAGAGCAGCAATTTTTACCCCTAATTTCCACTGAGATTAATAACAAGTTACTTTAACAGGTACATTAACTATATCAGCTTACATTTGTGGTTTATACACAGTCAATTTGAGAGTGAGTTTTCAGATTTAAGCAAGTATATATCAAATGAAAAAGGAGCAATATAAAGTCCCCTCAAAGTAACTTAATATTTGTATCTTTGCTAGGGGGGGAGATATCGGTTAATTACCCCTTTTTTTCCCCCTCTTTTTTTAAACCTAGTTAATTTTCTTTCATTACATTCCCTTATTACCTAATCAAGGTAAGGGAAAGAGAGAGAGAGGAGAAGGAAATATTTTTAGTAACTTGCTGGGGAAAAGATAAATTGATGACCCTTACAGAGTTGTCAGTATTAACAGCAGACCAGCATAATTTCTTCCCCTTCACCTTTAACTTTCCTCCCCCCCTCTTTCCTCCGTTACCTTTTCTTCAATTGACACAGTAACTGCGTCCACTTATATTCACTAAAGATAAATTTAATGGCTTATTGTATACTTTTTAAAGCAACCAGATTCAATATGGTGAGAGATTCTAAAATAAAAAAACAACAAGAAAAAGAAAAAAAAAAATAGTTCTGAGAAAGTTAATTCCGTAGGATTGTAAACAATCTAAGGCGTTTTGTTATATAGAAAGCGTAGGTAGTATTTTATACTGCTATATATCAAAGACTATGTCACAGTGCAACCCTAAGCATATATTCTGAACCATTTTTAATAGTCAGGTCAAAGTCCTAGAGTATAGACAAGAAAGTCTAGTGCTTGACAATTCAGACGATAAGGCATTAATCTTCAGTTTTCGCCTTTTTGCCTTTACCCCAGGAAGAACTATGCTTTTAGTCCATCCTAGGAATAGTGTTCTTAGTATGGGGATAGTTAGCATAAAGGCTGGTAAAGTTCTGGTGGAAATATCATCAGCAACTTAATTGTGGCGAAGGTAAGTTATTGTGGGGGACACAAGTAGTGCTTGATACTATATTTAAAACACTGGGAGAACATAAGCGCATATCAGATGGATATCATGTACTTTACCGGCTCCTGTCCAGGTACACACGATGAACAAGAAAACTTCACTGGGACAGCAGACCCCCCCTCGCGCAGCATCGGTGGGAGGGGAGCGGTGGGTATGCAGACAGAGCTAGGAGACGCTTCCCGACTTCAGCAGAGGAGACCAGTGCAGGTACTGGAAGAGAGCAGCAGCCCGGTCCAAGAAAGGCAGCCGAACAGAGCGGAGCGATCCAAGCCCCTCACGCAGCACCGGTGGGAGAGGATCTCAGGATCAATGAGGAACGGCACTCCTGGAGCCACTACACTCCTCCTTTTCTCGTTGCCAGAGACGCGGTGGACCGCAACACACAGCGGCTGACACGCAGCCGAAGAAGATCCAGCAAGCCAGCAGCCCCTGCTCCAAGGCCAAAGAGACAGACAGGCAACTGAGCCGAGGTCCACCACAGGTCCAGGCAGGTGAGTTCTCCCCTACTGCTCCAGCAGGTCGAAGGGAGTTAAGACAAAGGGGGCCTCCATCAAGGTAGAATTGCTGGTATCAAATGAGCCTCGTCTCTTGTCTGTATAATTGAAGGAGGGCTGCACCCAGGACAGGTATAACCTTCCTCACGTAGCACCAGTGAGAGAGATATGTAAGAAGGTTAATACACTGAATATGTGTACTAGACAGAATTCTCCCTTCTATTCCTTTTCCTCTTTACGAAAAGCGTTGCAGTGAGATACAAATATTGAATGGATATTTATGCAGGTATTTTAAACAGGATATGAGTCCTTACAGCTGCTAGCACACGCAGCTTAGTGCGTTGGTATGGCACTATATGGGTTCCAGTAGTGGTAAAGTTTAGCTGTGCAAGCCGCCCAGGGTCTAAGGGTTTGGGCGCAGAGTTCTCGCCATCAGGCTTGCAGGGAAGGTAATCAGAGCAGGTGTTTCACGTGACCACACACCTGAACTCCTCCTCCGGAACCACCTCTAGAGCAGACCATCAGGGCATGTCATTTTAAACAACTTTCCAATTTACTTTTATCACCAATTTAGCTTTGTTCTCTTGGTATTCTTAGTTGAAAATCTAAACCTAGGAGGTTCATATGCTAATTTCTTAGACCTTGAAGGGCCACCTCTAATCTAAATGCATTTTGATAGTTTTTAACCACTAGAGGGCATTAGTTCACAGGTTTCATATAGATAACATTGAGCTCATGTATGTGAATTTACCATGGAGACTGCTCTGATTGGCTAAAATGCAAGTCTGTCAAAAGAACTGAAATAAGGGGGCAGTCTGCTGAGGCTTATATACAAGGTAATTACAGAGGTAAAACAGGTATAATTATAACTGTGTTGGTTATGCAAAACTGGGGAAATGATAATTAAGGGATTATCTATCTTTTAAAACAACAAAAATTCTGGTGTTGACTGTCCCTTTAAGTTTAGAAAATTATAAAGATTTAAAAAATATTTGAAATATGAAAAAAAAACATTGAAATAAAAATAAGTATCATATTACAACTCTATGTACAGTTAGAAATAAATAGAACAACTTAATAAAATGAGTTCATAAGCTCTTTCTATAAATATCTGTTCAATTATCTGCTTTTCTATAAGCTTGCCAAGCATATATTGTATTTGTCCTTGTCTGACTAGTACTTGTTTTTCAATTTATGCCTATATTACCTGCTTACCTTACCTGCCATCACGGCCACCATCAGGGGTGAGAGGGCTCATTTCAGTCAGAGGCCCGGTGGGCCAGGGGGTCCAGCCTTAAAGCTAGACCAGGGTTTGGGTCCCCCACATACCTCCACATCCATCCGCACCAGATATTTAATATTGTGTAGCTGGGCCCTTTCTAGGCTGCATGGCTGGGAACTATAAGGTCCAGAATTCCATGCAGCAAGATGCCTTCCGGAACTCTCACCTGGAGAGACACATGGGGCGTGAGGAAGGGGAAGGGACTGCTAGAGCAGCAGCGGCGCATAGGGACTGGGGAAAAATGGGCTCCCTCTGGATTAGCAGCATCACATGGGGATTGGGGAAGGAAGCAGCACACAGAAGTGGCATCATGAGCTGCAGACCACAACTGACAATCTCTCCCACTGCCTGTGAATAAGCTTCTTTTTAAATCTATTTAGCAAATTGTTACAGTACCGTTTCATGCTTTCTGCTTACTAGTGGTCCTTTCCAGGTACTCAAAATGCACAACACTTTAGTGCATCCATGACTGTGAAAGTGACAATCAATGATTTATTGCTCATAATCTTTGTTTTATTAGAAATTTATAGATTTCAGTATCCTTCTATGTATCCACAAAACTTCTGTTTCAGATATGTCATTTTACAGATTATGTACATATGTAATTTATTACGTGGTAATCTAAAGCATTTTTGAAAGCATACACATGGTTCTAAAATTTCTACTTTCACTTAACTTTGTATATATTAAATAATAAGATGTGCATCTATTTTAAACATACAATAAAGCTCTCTAAGCAAAACTGAAAAAAGATGTTACTGTGGCCTCTAGTTATCAACGTGTCTACTTACCTACCTTGGCCGGCCCAATACGCCCACCTAAGCTCGCCTACCATCGCCGCTGCAGACCTGAAAAATCTTGCCAAAGTTATCAATAAATCTGTCAAAAAGCCGCGCACCAAGTACAGGGCGATGAGCAGCGGACTGTGATAGTTATCACTCATCCAATCTCGCTGCTCTTCGGCTTTTTGACAGCTTTATTGACAAGCTGTCACTAAGTACCCACACTAAACTACACTGTTCTACCCCCTATACCGACGTCCCCGGAGCCCCCTGCAACTAAATAAAGTTATTAACCCCTAAACCGCCGCTCCCGGACACCGCCGCAACTATAATAAATGTATTAACCCCTGGCAATGCACTTGAATTAAACTGCACTGTGTTAAAATTGCATTAATAATAAAACCACTTAGGTACGAACAATCTAACAATCGAACAATGTGTTAACAAGGAATCTCAGAGGAACGTGTAACTTCCAAAGTGCCACTCGATGGTGGAGGATAAATGTCTGAATATTAAAGAACAAAAATGGTGGTGGAAGACGAGGTGAAAAAAAATTTCTTTTGATAATTAATCCAATGCATAAAAAAACGGTTCAGTGATAATTAAATCCAATGCAAAAATAAATAAATAAATAAACAGTTCAGTACATAAATTGTGCATATCGTGGAATGAAAAATATATAATGTTAATTTCTGAAATCCAAATAAAAATCCAAATGAAAAAGCGCAGAAAATGAAATCCTCAAAATTCAAGTGAAATACGTGGAGATGTGTATTCAAAAATGAAAAGGTAAAAAATTAAGTAAAAAGTAAAAAAGTAAAAATTCGCACAGTGGTGAAAAGTTATTGTGATGTATATAAGGTGCTTGTAACTCTGGAGTTTTAGAATGCAGAGTTCCTGTTTGCTGCAAGTGTAAAATGGGATGAAACGATGTACATCAACCTAGAAAAAAATAGAAAACAACACAGCGCAATAACGTCTCAGTTAAAAAGTGATGAAGGGATTAGGCTTACCAATCAGTCAACGTGTTTCGGCCCATGATAGGCCTTTATCAAGACTGATTTTGGATTATGATTTTGTAGCCCAAAAACCGGAAGTGTCCACATCGGTCCACTTCCGGTTTGGAAATTTGTTGTTATTAAACTAAACATGACAAGGATTTACAATCACCCAGTTTCGTTTCTGAGTTTCTGCTAGATGTAACAAATATGATATTGGCAAAAATATCATAACCCTTTGATCAATGTGTAATGTCTCCGTCTATATTGTGACGTCACTTCCGGTCAGTGCTTTTGAAACTTTAATAGTTCATACTGTCATCCAAATAGGATTGTTTTGAGAAAATTATATCTAGTTGAAGGTTTGAAATATAAAACCTAAATCAGCATTTTTTAGAGTGAATTTGATAGATCGACCAAACTTTTTTGTCTGTTTTTTTTACCTTCTGATTGGTCGTGACGTCACAATGGGCGTCTGAGAGTGAGAGTGTAAACAAGATAATAGACTGAAGATTTGAACTTAATTTTCCTTTCAGTGTGTGGGATATAAATATATAGAGGGGATTGTTAGAGTATTATATCTCTTTAGATTTCAGGATTTGACAGGGAATGAACTCAATTTTCTAAGTGCGAGGATCTGCTTGCTGTAGCGGTACCTCTTTCTATTGGAGGAAACCATGGGTGTGGATACATACTCTTTCTGTGATTGGATAGGCATTTGAAGGTACAAACTTTTTTGTCCGTTTTTTTGACCTCCTGATTGGTCGTGACGTCACAATGGGCGTCTGAGAGTGAGACTGTAAACAAGATAATAGACAGATAATAGACAGAAGGTTTAAACTTAATTTTCCTTTCAGTCTAAATGATATAAATATAGAAAGAATAGTGGTAGACTGTTATATCGCTTTAGATATCAGGATTTAGCAGGGTTTCTCCGGTGTTGTGGCTCTTAAAAGTTGACGATTTAATTCCATGTCTACATGCCTTGCAAGATGGGCAAGGAAAGAACCCTTTTATCTTTTTTCCATACACGTCTGTTACTCCTGTTTTTTTCTTCTTCTGCAGACTCGGTGCTATTATATTTTTCAGATTTTTAGTCCTTCTGTAGATGAACCTGGGTCTTAAAGGTAGTCTTAAAGGTAGTATTTCTTCAATAAACATTGGTCAATCCTCAAGGAAGATGAGATAATTGGGGAAAGACTACCTTTAAGACCCAGGTTCATCTACAGAAGGACTAAAAATCTGAAAAGTATAATAGCACTTTGATGTTCGATCCCCAAGCCTTGGGACATTATAAGAGGAACCGTTCCGACAATCTTAGTCAAACAAATTCAATACGCACTCTTAGCATACATTTATATGTAAGAGAGCAGTTTAAACACCAGGCAGATCAATCAGATACCTCCCCTGGTTAAGACGAGTCACACCAACAATATAGACTATACTACTCTCTAAATAGACCTGCAATCAGCTTGACACCTCCACTTGGCAAGGGGACCTGTAATTATTTTTACCCCCAAAAAAAGGGATTTGGCTGATAGACGAACTATGAAACCGGCTAACACAAAAAGACGTCATTTTGTAGTGACACAATTCTTTAAAGTCATATTTATGATGTTATTTCCTCCCAGTCTTTTCATTATGTCTATTATTAACATATAATAGATAATCTGACATATGCTGAGCTTTACGCTCACACCTATGATTTCCTCCAATAGAAAATAGGGGGACCGTCATAGAGAATTAGCCTCCTATATTTGACATGAATTGAGCTTATCTAATCAAATGACTATAAGCACTTACACTCATGATCTCTACCAATAGAAAATAGGGGAACCGCTATAGAGAAACAACCTCAGTGTCTCAACTAGAATCATCTGCTACTGAATTATTCAAATTAATCAGATTGCATCAGAAAGAAATATGTAGAAGGACAAATTAAGCCTAGCCCCATATCTACCCTAAGACGCCCACCCAATCACAGAAAGAGAATGCACCCACACCCGCGGTGTCCTCCAACAGAAAGAGGCATCGCTACAGCGAGTAGACCCTCGTACTTAGAAAATTGAGCTCATCCCCTGCTAAATCCTGATATCTAAAGCGATATAACAGTCTACCACTATTCTTTCTACAGGGAGTGCAGAATTATTAGGCAAATGAGTATTTTGACCACATCATCCTCTTTATGCATGTTGTCTTACTCCAAGCTGTATAGACTCAAAAGCCTACTACCAATTAAGCATATTAGGTGATGTGCATCTCTGTAATGAGAAGGGGTGTGGTCTAATGACATCAACACCCTATATCAGGTGTGCATAATTATTAGGCAACTTCCTTTCCTTTGGCAAAATGGGTCAAAAGAAGGACTTGACAGGCTCAAAAAAGTCAAAAATAGTGAGATATCTTGCAGAGGGATGCAGCACTCTTAAAATTGCAAAGCTTCTGAAGCGTGAACATTGAACAATCAAGCGTTTCATTCAAAATAGTCAACAGGGTCGCATGAAGCGTGTGGAAAAACCAAGGTGCAAAATAACTGCCCATGAACTGAGAAAAGTCAAGCGTGCAGCTGCCAAGATGCCACTTGCCACCAGTTTGGCCATATTTCAGAGCTGCAACATCACTGGAGTGCCCAAAAGCACAAGGTGTGCAATACTCAGAGACATGGCCAAGGTAAGAAAGGCTGAAAGACGACCACCACTGAACAAGACACACAAGCTGAAACGTCAAGACTGGGCCAAGAAATATCTCAAGACTGATTTTTCTAAGGTTTTATGGACTGATGAAATGAGAGTGAGTCTTGATGGGCCAGATGGATGGGCCCGTGGCTGGATTGGTAAAGGGCAGAGAGCTCCAGTCCGACTCAGACGCCAGCAAGGTGGAGGTGGAGTACTGGTTTGGGCTGGTATCATCAAAGATGAGCTTGTGGGGCCTTTTCGGGTTGAGGATGGAGTCAAGCTCAACTCCCAGTCCTACTGCCAGTTTCTGGAAGACACCTTCTTCAAGCAGTGGTACAGGAAGAAGTCTGTATCCTTCAAGAAAAACATGATTTTCATGCAGGACAATGCTCCATCACACGCGTCCAAGTACTCCACAGCGTGGCTGGCAAGAAAGGGTATAAAAGAAGAAAATCTAATGACATGGCCTCCTTGTTCACCTGATCTGAACCCCATTGAGAACCAGTGGTCCATCATCAAATGTGAGATTTACAAGGAGGGAAAACAGTACACCTCTCTGAACAGTGTCTGGGAGGCTGTGGTTGCTGCTGCATGCAATGTTGATGGTGAACAGATCAAAACACTGACAGAATCCATGGATGGCAGGCTTTTGAGTGTCCTTGCAAAGAAAGGTGGCTATATTGGTCACTGATTTGTTTTTGTTTTGTTTTTGAATGTCTGAAATGTATATTTGTGAATGTTGAGATGTTATATTGGTTTCACTGGTAAAAATAAATAATTGAAATGGGTATATATTTGTTTTTTGTTAAGTTGCCTAATAATTATGCACAGTAATAGTCACCTGCACACACAGATATCCGCCTAAAATAGCTATAACTAAAAACAAACTAAAAACTACTTCCAAAACTATTCAGCTTTGATATTAATGAGTTTTTTGGGTTCATTGAGAACATGGTTGTTGTTCAATAATAAAATTAATCCTCAAAAATATAACTTGCCTAATAATTCTGCACTCCCTGTATATTTATATCATTTAGACTGAAAGGAAAATTAAGTTTAAACCTTCTGTCTATTATCTTGTTTACAGTCTCACTCTCAGACGCCCATTGTGACGTCACGACCAATCAGAAGGTCAAAAAAATGGACAAAAAAGTTCATACCTTCAAATGCCTATCCAATCACAGAAAGAGTATGTATCCACACCGACGGTTTCCTCTAATAGAAAGAGGCACCGCTACAGCAAGCAGACCCTCGCACTTAGAAAATTGAGTTCATTCCCTGTCAAATCCTGAAATCTAAAGAGATATAATACTCTAACAATCCCCTCTATATATTTATATCCCACACACTGAAAGGAAAATTAAGTTCAAATCTTCAGTCTACTATCTTGTTTACACTCTCACCCTCAGATGCCCATTGTGACATCACGACCAATCAGAAGGTCAAAAAAACGGACAAAAAAGTTCGGCCATCTATCAAATTCACTCTAAAAAACGATGATTTAGGTTTTATATTTCAAACCTTCAACTAGATATAATTTTCTCAAAACAATCCTATTTGGATGATAGTATGAACTATTAAAGTTTCAAAAGCACTGACCGGAAGTGACGTCACAATATAGACGGAGACATTACACAATGATCAAACGGTTATGATATTTTTGCCAATATCATATTTGTTACATCTAACAGAAACTCAGAAACGAAACTGGGTGATTGTAAATCCTTGTCATGTTTAGTTTAATAACAACAAATTTCCAAACCGGAAGTGGGCCGATGTGGACACTTCCGGTTTTTGGGCTACAAAAGGCTAACAATCATAATCCAAAATCAGTCTTGATAAAGGCCTATCACGGGCCGAAATGCGTTGACTGATTGGTAAGCCTAATCCCTTCATCACTTTTTAACTGAGACGTTATTGCGCTATGTTGTTTTCAATTTTTTTCTAGGTTGATGTACATCATTTCATCCCATTTTACACTTGCAGCAAACAGGAACTCTGCATTCTAAAACTCCAGAGCTACAAGCACCTTATATACATCACAATAACTTTTCACCACTGTGCGAATTTTTACTTTTTTACTTTTTACTTACTTTTTTTTTTTCATTTTTGAATACACATCTCCACGTATTTCACTTGAATTTTGAGGATTTGATTTTCTGCGCTTTTTCATTTGGATTTTTATTTGGATTTCACAAATTAACATTATATATTTTTCATTCCACGATATTCAAAATTTATGTACTGAACTGTTTATTTATTTATTTTTTTTTGCATTGGATTTAATTATCACTGAACCGTTTTTTTATGCATTGGATTAATTATCAAAAGAAAATTTTTTTCACCTCGTCTTCCACCACCATTTTTGTTCTTTAATATTAAGACATTTATCCTCCACCATCGAGTGGCACTTTGGAAGTTACACGTTCCTCTGAGATTCCTTGTTAACACATTGTTCGATTGTTAGATTGTTCGTACCTAAGTGGTTTTATTATTAATGCAATTTTAACACAGTGCAGTTTAATTCAAGTGCATTGCCACTATTTTTTTTTTATTATATTTGTGTATATTTGTGCATGTTTTTATTTTATTTTATTTTTCACATGGATCCATGAAGGTTTTTTAATGTATACTTAGGAATTTACCACCGGATTGTACCACCTGATTTTTATTGTATGCATAGAAAAACAAATTGTATACATAGGATTATATAATTTGATTTTATTCCTGATTTTATCTATTGTTTATTAAAGTTAATTTTACTGTGTAAAGTAACATTTACCTGAGTGTTAAGTAATTTTCTCACTTGATCATTGTAATACCCTTTGCCTCCATCCAGAGGCGCCTGGGGGACTCCCATTTTAATAATAAATATATTAACCACTAAACTGCCGCTCCCGGAGCCCACCGCCACCTGCATTATACCTAGTAACCCCTATCCTGCCCCCCCATACCGCCGCCACCTATAATAAATTTATTAACCCCTATCCTGCTGATCCCGGACCCAGCCGCAAATAAATAAATTGTTTAACCCCTAAACCGCCGCTCCCGGACCCCGCCACCACCTATATTAAACTTATTAACCCCTATCCTGCCCCCCTACACCGTCACCACCTATAATACATTTATTAACCCCTATCCTGCCCCCCACACTGCTGCCACTATAATAAAATTATTAACCCCTAAACCTAAGTCTAACCCTAACACCCCCCTAACTTAAATATTAATTAAATACATCTAAATAAATTTAACTCTTATTAAATAAATTATTCCTATTTAAAACTAAATACTTAACTGTAAAATAAACCCTAAGATAGCTACAATGTAATTAATAATTACATTGTAGCTATTTTAGGATTTAAATTTATTTCACAGGTAACTTTGTATTGATTTTAGCTAGAATAGTTATTAAATAGTTATTAACTATGTAATAACTACCTAGCTAAAATAAATACAAAATTACCTGTAAAATAAATCCTAACCTAAGTTACAAATAAACCTAGCACTACACTATCATTAAATTAATTAAATAAATTACCTACAAATAACTACAATTAAATACAATTGAATAAACTAACTAAAGTACAAAAAAAACAAAAAACTAAGTTACAAAAAATAAAAAAAATAAGTTACAAACATTTCAAAAATATTGCAACAATTTTAAGATACTTACACCTAATCTAAGCCACCTAATAAAATAACAAAGCCCCCCAAAATAAAAAAATGCCCTACCCTATTCTACATTAAAAAGTTAACAGCTCAATTACCTTACCAGCCCTTAAAAGGGCCTTTTGCGGGACATGCCCCAAAGAAAACAGCTCTTTTGCCTGTAAAATAAAAATACAACCCCCCCAACATTAAAACCCACCACCCACATACCCCTACTCTAACCCAAACCCCCCTTAAATAAACCTAACACTACCCCCTGAAGATCATCCTACCGTTAGCCGTCTTCAGCCAGCCGACCACCGATGGAACCGAAGAGGAGATCCGCAGCTGCAGAAGTCATCATCCAAGGGGCGCTGAAGAAGTCTTCCATCTGATTGAAGTCATCATCCAGGCGGCGTCTTCAACATTCATCCATCCGGAGCGGAGCGGAGCCATCTTCAGATGAGCCTATGCGGAGCCATCTTCTTCCACCGACGAACGACGAATGACGGTTCCTTTAAGTGACGTCATCCAAGATGGCGTCCCTCCAATTCCGATTGGCTGATAGGACTCTATCAGCCAATCGGAATTAAGGTAGGAAAAATCTGATTGGCTGATCCAATCAGCCAATCAGATTGAGCTTGCATTCTATTGGCTGATCGGGACAGCCAATAGAATGTGAGCTCAATCTGATTGGCTGATTGGATCAGCCAATCGGATTGAACTTCAATCTGATTGGCTGATTGGATCAGCCAATCAGATTTTTCCTACCTTATTTCCGATTGGCTGATAGAATCCTATACATGTTAGGGTGTTAGGTGCAGACAGCTCCCATAGGAATCAATGGGATGTCGGGCAGCAGCAAACATGAACTTTCGCTATGGTCAGACTCCCATTGATTCCTATGGGATCTGCGCCTCCAGGGTGGCGGTTTGAAAACCAGGGATGCTGGGCCGGAAAAGTGCCGAGTGTACCTGCTAGTCATTTGATAACTAGCAAAAGTAGTCACTAGTCAGATTGTGCCGAACTTGTGTGCGGAACATCTGGAGTGATGTAAGAATCGATCTGTGTCGGACTGAGTCTGGCGGATCAAAGCTTACGTCACAAAATTCTACTTTTGCCGGTGTAAAGGGCTTGATAACTTAGGCGAATCAGCCTCGCCACAAATACGATGCGGAATTCCAGCGTATTTGAGGTTGACGGCTTGATAACTAGAGGCCTGTGTGTTTGTGTGGGTGTTTTCTGTGGGTGTCTGTGTGTGCTTTTTTTGTGTGTGTGCTTCTGTGTGTTTGTTTCTCTCTGTGTGTTTCTGTGTGTTAGAGTTTCTGCTTTCTGTGGGTGCCTGTGTGAATATGTTTTTGTGTTTTTCTTTGTGTGTGTTTCTTTGGGTGCCTGTGTAAGTTTGTATCTGCGTCAGTGTGTGTGTGTCTGTTTTTCTTTATGTGTATTTCTTTGAGTGCCTGTGTAAGTTTTGTATCTGCGTCAGTGTGTGTGTTTTTCTTTGTGTGTATTTATTTGTGGTGTCAGATTATATGCTCTTTTTTAGGACAATTTGACCTTTCTGGTGAATATTCACATTTTTGTACAGACTTTGAGACTAATGAGACCTTTCTGGTAGTCATCAAACTACCACTAAACCTTTAAATTAGTGTTTAGGCATTTCAGGGGTCTCCCATTTGGCCACTGCATACTGTTGGCATCATATAAGTGACATCTTACTTTACAAAAATAAATTAAAAACTCCATGGGGCATATTAATCAAGCTCCGTATGCCTTGTGTTTCCGGCAAGCCTTCTAAAGAGCGCTACTCCAAAACCTTTCCGCCTGCTCTGAGGCGAACAGGGTTTGGAGCAGCGAATACGACCGGGTTGATTGACACCCCTGCTAGCGGCCAATTGGCAGCGAATCTGCATTTGGCAATATTGCACCAGCAGTTCACAAAAACTGCTGGTGCAATGATAAATGCAGAGAGCGTATGCTGTGGGCATTTATCGATGTGCAGCGGACATGATCCGCTATATCGGATCATGTCCACTTGCACAATCTTAAATATACCCCTATATGTTGTTTTGTAATTCTCCCTTTTTTGACAGAAATGTAGTCTACCTTATTACTTGTCAAGAACTGAGCGTCTATGTGTGTGTTTTGTGTACATCATTGCTAAATTTATAAAAATGCTCAGAAATAAAATGCAATAATGTGTACTAGATATATTGGCCTAGATTACAAGTGATGCCATACATTTTTATTTATTTATTTATAATTTTATTTTAAGTTCACAGTAAAAAGATAACTTGCTGGTGAAAGACTGAGGCAGCTAACTTCAGGACTGTGGATAATGCAACCGCAATAACTAGCTTTTCCCATAGACTTCTATAGAGTGCTAAAGAAACCTTTGGCTAGATTACGAGATGTGCGTTAGGGTTAAAAAGCAGCGTTAAGAAGTCCTAACGCTGCTTTTTTCCTAACGCTGGTATTACGAGTCTTGAAATGACAGGCTCACTTTTTTGGTCAGACTCGAAAATCCACTTACGTCAATTGCGTATCCTATATTTTCTATGGGACTTGCATAACGCCGGTATTACGAGTCTAACCAAAAGTGAGCAGTGCACCCTCTCCTGTCAAGACTGATACCGCATTTAAAAGTCAGTAGTTAAGAGTTTTATGGGCTAACGCTGTAACATAAAACTCTTAACTAAAGTGCTAAAAAGTACACTAACACCCATAAACTACCTATTAACCCCTATATCGAGGCCCCCCACATCGCAAACGCTAAATAAAAATGTTTAACCCCTAATCTGCCAAACCAGACATCGTCGCCACTATAAAAAATATATTAACCCCTAAACCGCCGCCCTCCCGCATCGCAAAAACTAGTTTAATTTTATTAACCCCTAATCTGCCATCCCTAACATCGCCAACACCTACCTACATTTATTAAGCCCTAATCTGCCGCCCCCAACGTTGCCGCAACTATATTAAATTTATTAACCCCTAAATCTAAGTCTAACCCTAACCCCCCTAACTTAAATATAATTTAAATAAATCTAAATTATTCCTATTTAAAACTAAACACTTACCTATAAAATAAACCCTAAGATAGCTACAATATAACTAATAGTTACAATGTAGCTAGCTTAGGGTTTATTTTTATTTTACAGGCAACTTTGTATTTATTTTAACTAGGTACGATAGTTATTAAATAGTAACTATTTAATAGCTACCTATTTAAAATAAAGACAAATTTACCTGTAAAATAAATCCTAACCTAAGTTACAATTACACCTAACACTACACTATAATTAAATTAATTACCTAAACTAAATACAATTAAATACAATTGAAAAAATTATCTAAAGTACGAAAAAACACACTAAATTACAGAAAATAATAAAATAATTACAAGTTTTTTAAACTAATTACACCTAATCTAATCCCCCTAATAAAATAAAAAAGTCCCCCCTAATAAAAAAAAAAGTTAATTTTAAAAAAAAATAATAAAAAAAAAAATATTAGCACCCTGGTGGGAAAGTGCTTAGCACTCAAAGGGTTAATGATAGTTATTTTATTTAGATTTATTTAAATTATATTTAAGTTAGGGGGTGTTAGGGTTAGGGTTAGACTTAGATTTATGGGTTAATAATATAATGTAGGTGTCGGCGATGTCGGGGGCGGCATATTATGGGGTTAATAAATATAATGTAGGGTTTGGCGATGTTGAGGGCAGCAGATTAGGGGTTCATAAGTATAATGTAGGAGGCGACGGTGTCTGGAGCGGCAGATTAGGGGTTAATAATATAATGTAGGTGTCAGCGATGTCGGAGGCGGCAGATTAGGGGTTAATAAGTGTAAGATTAGGGGTGTTTAGACTCGGGGTTCATGTTAGGGTGTTAGGTGTAGACATAAATAGTATTTCCCCACAGGAATCAATGGGGCTGCGTTAGGAGCTTTACGCTGCTTTTTTGCAGGTGTTAGGGTTTTTTTCAGCCGGCTCTCCCCCATTGATTCCTATGGGGAAATCGTGCAAGAGCACGTTTTGCCAGCTCACCGCTACTGTAAGCAGCGCTGGTATTGAGGTGAGATGTGGAGCTAAATGTTGCTCTTCACTCACTTTTTTGCGGCTAACACTGGGTTTCTAAAAACCCATAATAACAGCGTTGTCTGTAGGTGAGCGGTGAGGGGAAACTGCTCGTTAGCACCGCACAGCCTTACCGACAAAACTCATAATCTAGGCGCTTGTCTGGTAAATCTGTTTTACCATGGACTTGTAACATCAAGTTGCATGGACGCAGTCTAGCTAAACTGCCTATTGCTTGCTGCTCAAACATTAGAGCAACTCTTGTAATCTGGGTGACTATTGGTTAAATCAATCTATTCCCCATATACTATTACAGAAAGGCTTTAGAAATAAAAATAATTAATTTATTTTCAATAATGTTTGCCGAGTCTAGTTTCAACAATTAAGACATACTTTATTTTCAGTTTATTTTTTTAAGTATAGTAATAATTGCTGTACTTTCATGAGGAAATTATTAATTCTTTAAATATTGTGCTGCGTGTTAATTATGAAAAAAGTGTTTTCTTTGAAACTGCCAATTAAGAGCTACGAAAACAAAATAAAAAGGAATAAAAGCTGTGCTAGTTTTTATGTTTTAGCTGAGGTCATAGCTACTTTTAATACAAATAATTGTAAAACAATCTGCATTCCATTATTAAAAACCTAACGGCTAGATTACAAGTTTTTGTCGGTAATGGTGTGCGGGTCTAACGAGCCTTTTTTTCTCACCGCTCACTTAAGCCAATGCTGGTATTACAGGTCTTCTTCAAGCCGGCCTTAGCCTCAGAAAAATGAGCGTTGAGCAAAATTTAGCTCCATATCTCACTGTAATACCAGCGCTGCTTACAGTAGCGGTAAGCTGGCTAAACGTGCTTGTGCACAATTTCCCCATAGGAAACAATGGGGCTGAGCTGGCTGAAAAAGTTATGTCTGCACCCTAACATGAACCCCAAGTCTAAACACCCCTAATCTTATACTTATTAACCCCTAATCGGCCGCCCCCGACATTGTCGCCACCTACATTATATTATTAACCCCTAATCTGCCGCTCTGGACACCGCCGCCACCTACATTATCCCTATGAACCCCTAATCTACTGCCCCCAACATCGCCGAACCCTACATTTTATTTATTAACCCCTAATATGCCCCCCCAACATCGCTGCAACTATATTAAATTTATTAACCCCTAAATCTAAGTCTAACCCTAACCCTAACACCCCCTAATGTAAATATAATTTCAATACATCTAAATAAATTTACAATAATTAATTAAAATATTCCTATTTAGTTTACATTGTAGCTAGCTTAGGATTTATATTTATTTTACAGGCAACTTTGTATTTATTTTAACTAGGTAGAATAGTTATTAAATAGTTATTAACTATTTAATATCTTCCTAGTTAAAATAAGTACAAATTTACCTGTAACATAAATCCTAACCTAAATTACAATTACACCTAACACTACACTATCATTAAATTAATTAAACAAATTACCTACAATTAACTACAATTAAATACAATTAAATTAAATAAACTAAAGTACAACCCCCCCCCCCCCACTAAATTACAGAAAATAAAAAAAGAATTACAATTTTTTTAAACTAATTACACCTAATCTAATCCCCCTAGTAAAATAAAAAAGCCCCCCAAAACAATAAAAATCCCTACCCTATACTAAATTACAAATAGCCCTTAAAAGGGCCTTTTGCGGGGCATTGCCCCAAAGTAATCAGCTCTTTTACCTGTAAAAAAAATGCAATACCTCCCCAACATTAAAACCCACCACCCACACACCCAACCCTACTCCAAAACCCACCCAATCCCCCCTTAAAAAAACTTAACACTACCCCCTTGATGATCACCCTACCTTGAGCCATCTTCACCCAGCCAGGCACAAGTGGATGTCCAGAGGGGCAGAAGTCTTCATCCGATTTGGCCAGAAGAGGACATCCAGACCGGCAGAAGTCTTCATCCAGGCAGCATCTTCTATCTTCTTCCATCCAGAGCGGAGCGAGTCCATCTTGAAGACATCCGACGCGGAGCATCCTCTTCCATCCGACGGCGACTGAAGAATGAAGGTTCCTTTAATTGATGTCATCCAAGATGGCGTCCCTTCAATTCCGATTGGCTGAAAGAATCCTTTCAGCCAATTGGAATTAAGGTAGGAAAAATCCTATTGGCTGATGCAATCAGCCAATATAATTGAGCTTGCATTCTATTGGCTGTTCCACTCAGCCAATAGAATGCGAGCTCAATCCTATTGGCTGATAAAGTAGGAAAAATCCTATTGGCTGATGCAATCAGCCAATAGGATTGAACTGGCATTCTATTGTCAGTTCCAATCAGCCAATAGAATGCAAGCTCAATCCTATTGGCTGATTGCATCAGCCAATAGGATTTTTCCTACCTTAATTCCGATTGGCTGATAGAATCCTATCAGCCAATCAGAATTCAAGGGACGCCATCTTGGATGACATCATTTAAAGGAACCTTCATTCTTCGTTAGGATGTCATTTGAAGAGGATGGCTCAGCGAAGGCTGGATTGAAGATGGCTCTGCTCCGGAAGGATGAAGATAGAAGATACCGCTTGGATGAAGCCTTCTGCCATCTGGAGGACCTCTTCTGCCCCTATCGGATGAAGACTTCTGCCGTATGGAGGATCAATTGTGCCCGGCTGGGTGAAGACGGCTCAAGGTAAGGTGATCTTCAGGGGGTGAGTGTTAGGTTTTTTAAGGGGGGATTGGGTTTGTTTTAGAGTAGGGGTGTGTGGGTGGTGGGTTTTAATGTTGGGGGGGTATTGTATTTTTCTTTTACAGGTAAAAGAGCTGATTACTTTGGGGCAATGCCCCGCAAAAGGCCCTTTTAAGGGCTATTTGTAATTTAGTATAGGGTAGGGAAATTTTATTATTTTGGGGGGCTTTTTTATTTTATTAGGGGAATTAGATTAGGTGTAATTAGTTTAAAATTCTTGTAATTCTTTTTTTATTTTCTGTAATTTAGTGGGTTTTTTCGTAATTTAGTTTATTTAATTTAATTGTAATTAATTGTAGGTAGTTTAGATAATTTATTTAATGATAGTGTAGTGTTAGGTGTAATTGTAACTTAGGTTAGGATTTATTTTACAGGTAATTTTGTACTTATGTTAGCTAGGTAGTTATTAAATAGTTAATAACTATTTAATAACTATTCTACCTAGTTAAAATAAATACAAAGTTACCTGTAAAATAAATATAAATCCTAAGATATCTACAATGTAACTATTAGTTATATTGTAGCTAGCTTAGGGTTTATTTTATAGGTACGTATTTAGTTTTAAATAGGATTAATTTATTTAATTATGTTAAATGTATTTCGTTTCATTTAAATTATATTTAAGTTAGGGGGTTAGGGTTAGGTTTAGACTTAGGTTTAGGGGTTAATAACTTTAATATAGTAGCGGCGAAGTTGGGGGTGGCAGATTAGGGGTTAATAAATGTAAGTAGGTTTTGGCGATGTTAGGGACGGCAAATTAGGGGTTAATACAATTTAACTAGTTTTTGCGATGCGGGAGGGAGGCGGTTAGGGGTTAATATATTTTTTAAAGTGGCGGTGATGTCTGGTTGGCCGATTAGGGGTTAATAATTGTAGGTAGGTGGCGGCGACGTTGGGGGCGGCAGATTAGGGGTTATAAAATATAATGTAGGTGTCGGCGATGTTAGGGGCAGCAGATTAGGGGTTCATAGGTATAATGTAGGTGGCGGCGATGTCTGGTCGGTAGATTAGGGGTAAACATTTTTATTTTAGTGTTTGCGATGTGGGGGGCCTCGGTTTAGGGGTTAATAGGTAGTGTATGGGTGTTAGTGTACATTGTAGCACTTTAGTTAAGAGTTTTATGTTCCGGCGTTAGCCCATAAAACTCTTAACTACTGACTTTTAATTGCGGTCGAAGTCTTGACAGGAGAGGGTCTACCGCTCACTTCTTCCAAGACTCGTAATACCAGCGTTAGGAAAATCCTATTAAAAAGATAGGATACGCAATTGACATAAGGGGATTTGCGGTAGCCTCGAGTCGCGGAAGAAAAGTGAGCGGTGAGCTTGTACGTGTCAGACTCGTAATACCAGCGTTAGGTAAAAAGCAGCGTTGGGACCTCTCAACACTGCTTTTTAAGGCTAACGCCAAACTCGTAATCTCGGTGTAAGTAAATTAACTATATACCCAGTTGATTATATAGGATTACTATCTATATAATTTGCAATATCCTCATTGCTGCTCATATAATATCCAGTGAATGCTATAAGATACAATTCACACGGTGGATTTTATTATAAGGGTACTATTTGGTCCTGGCATAATATCTGCTATATAGTAGTTGATACTGATCAGGGAAGAAGAATACTATTTAACCCTTATAATATTAGTGTAATTCTAATGAGAACTGAATCAGTTAACCATACTGACAAGTTTTCTCACAATTAGATTATTGTAACTGTTTTCATTAGTAAAAACATATATACATTATATATGAAAACTGATAACTAAATGTAAATAAAATCAGTTAACCATACTGATACATTCTCTCACAACCAGTTTATGGTAACAGTTTTCATCAGCATTGTATAGACATCATATATGAACAGTAATAACTATTAGGTTACACTGATATACCATATATGAACAGTAGTAATAACTGTACTATACCTACATATCAAATATGAACAGTACCTATGACTATATTATACATATAATCTGCCCTGGTGCTATTTAATTACACCTATGCTTGTGTTATATTTAGGCTCTGTCTTAGTATTCCTTTGAAAATCTTAGCAACAACCTATGCATGTTGTTGTCCTCGTTATATCTTTCAACATATTGATTTAGTTCCTCTTGGTTTATATTACCAATAACCTTGCATCAGTGTGCTATTCATCAGTGTGCTATTACCTTTTGACACAATAAGATTTCTACTCATATAGGAGACGTTGAATTCGATTATCTATAGGATTGGTTAATACCACTTGTTGTTTTTAAGTGTTTGTCCCTATTTTAACTTTTTTCTCAATAAAATTTGATATTTTAACTGCTTGATTTTCCCCCTTAGGGGGAAATTGTAGTGTTTTTTCTAGTGACATTTCTCTTAATAATATGGACATATAATTTCTAATTTGGCTAGTATAGAGAACTTGAGTGCTTTTGTAGTTACATAACCTTCTGTTGGTTTCAACCTTCTTTTGCTTGTATCTGTTCTGCTTGCCTCTCTTACACTTACTGAGCTCAAAGTAAACTTTGAATGTGGACGGGTTATTACAAGTTGAAAGCAAACTTGTGAAACCTGATGGGTATGAGTCTATAAGCATGGCACATTTTGACTTGGCAAGATTTGCCCACTCTTCTATGATAAAAAAAAAAATCCAAATCTGTCAGATTGCGAGGGCATTTCCTGTGCACAGCCCTCTTCAGATCACCCCACAGATTTTCAAACGGATTCAGGTCTGGGCTCTGGCTGGGCTATTCCAAAAATGTAATCTTCTTCTAGTGAAGCCATTCCTTTGTTGATTTGGATGTATGCTTTGGGTCGTTGTTATGCTGAAAGATTAAGTTCCTCTTCATGTTCAGCTTTCTAGCAGAAGCCTGAAGGTTTTGTGACAATATTGTCTGGTATTTGGAACTGTTCATAATTCCCTCTAGCTTAACTAAGGCCCCAGTTCCAGCTGAAGAAAAACAGCCCCAAAGCATGATGCTGCCACCACCATGCTTCACTGTGGGTATGGTGTTCTTTTGGTGATGTGCAGTGTTGTTTTTTGTTGTTGTTTTTTTTGTTTTTTTTTGTTTTTGGCGTTTTAACCAAAACAGATTTTTTTTATTTATTTATTTATTTTTAAAAAAATATTTTTATTGAGGTACAATGAGAGGCATACATCAGTTATGTAAATAATTTTTTGCGTTACATGTTACATACAATAAAGGCTTCAATATTCCTGGAGTAGCAAAATAAACACATAAGAAATGAGAAGAATAACAACAGTTTACATAACATGTAGACATTGTATATAGAGGATGCCCAACATTAAGAGACCTTCTAAAAGCATTAATATAGAGGAAGGCAAATATAGGCCAAAAAGACCATCTTTGGATCTCATCATTATACCTCGATTTTATAACATTTAAAATGTAAAATGTAATATATTAAATATGCTGTAACAAAATCAAGATCAAAACCAAAAACCCCTTAATAATAACAAGCAGGAACCATATTAGGGCCTACCGACCCACACATCAAGGTATGAACTGCTATATATCTGGTCTCAAAAAGGCCCCTGGTATAGGTACAAGTCAAGCAAACCTATTAGTCTGGTTAAATTGGATAGGTTCCGTATTATGGTGCAATATGGAATAGAAAGGGATACCAAGGGGGTGATGGAAGGTGCGGTATAAGCAAGAGAAACCGCTTTTTAATTCTCCTAAAACTAGGAGACATATTATGGAATAGTAGGGGGGGGGGGTGGTAAGACAAATACAATGAATGGAAAGCATGCCAAAGGAGACTTTCAAGGTGTAGGGCGCCAGTTATATAATGTTACTATGTCGAGGAGGAGAGCAAGTAAAACTGTGAGGAAGACAGGGTATGTATAGAGATTATAGACACAGCTAGCTAGTATTATTGATCAGTCCAGCTGATCTAAATAAAGTAGGTAAAGTCAGTACCATGGTATTGAGCGCAAAATGATAGGTTTGTACTATATACCATAAGATAATTTAGTGCTAACGTATAGGTGACCAACATAGTGAGTAAAAAGTTCCTACCTTAACACAATTGGATCTATATATCTGAGAGACCAGCTTAATACAGTAAAGCTAAAGAATGCAGTAAATCAACTAACAATGTGACATGATCAACCTCTTAGTATAGGCTGGTAAATATGTAAATCTTTCACTGTCAGGCATAAGTGCCTATCTATAAATAGAAATAACACTAAAATATAAACAAAACAATTAAATGTATAGGTGTGTGTCTCTAAATAGTTGTCCACTTAACCTCTCTGAGCTCCTTGAATAACATTTTGAATGTCGATTATGCTAATTTAGAATATTCCAAAATGAGCTATTAACAATATTACAAAGATGTAATTCTTCAGAATAATCAAGCCTCCCGCTAGCTGGCCTTAATATCTTATAGCAGGTTTGAAATATGTAGAATAGAGATACCTATCAAAACTGCTCTAGAAGTGATCTTAACCTAACTATATCCCAGGTGTACTCCATACTCTAGCTAAAAAGGTCTTATTTTAAGGTAAAGTGGATAGATAAACGCCTAATACAATACAGAGATCAGCTGATGAATCTTGGGATGGATAAAAAGAGACTTAAATACAGGTAAATACAGGTAAACAGATTTTGTTGAGTGATGTCATTCACTAAAAGTACTTATAAACTCGACAACATATAACAGGAGAGAAAGGAGGTGTACAACATTACATAACAGCCTGTACTAGGTCTATTTTGGCCTTGTGGGGGGCCCAGCAGCAACAGTTTTTCTCTGAAATTATGCAGTACAAAACAATGTAATTGTACTACTGTTCCCTGGGCTAGCGTCTTGTTTAAATAAAGAACCAACTGACTGATCAGGAGGAGAGCGATAGCTGAGTAGTCTCACTGATGATCAATAATTTATAATGAAATGTGTGTCTAAATCTGGAATCCAGCAAGGGACTAAGAGTGTTTTTACGCAGCATAGTCATTACCAACTTACTCCAGCTTTCAGCCTGTCTGATCCATGTCATTTTAAATAGGCGAAGTGGAGCTGCAACCTCGGAAAAGATCTTGGGAAATTATCCAATGCCCTTTTTAGTGATCAAAAACGCATATAGCCCTTTTTCACACTGCCACTGTGTCCACATGGTTTGAAGGATTAAGCTGTCCCAGGTTTTTTGGGTATCGATGAGCTGCAAGATCTGAGCAGCTAGTAAATTAGTGGCGCACATATCCTTTATGCGCTCAGCGTTAGATAAGTCGAAGCCATCTCTAATTTCAAATCTGGGACCACAAGAGACTGAGCTGGTGTGATTAGATTTAGCTCTGTCAGCTGCCTTTCCACTTGCATGCCGGGATTTAAACGATGTTCCCCCTACAGATTGCTCAATCACCAGAGTAATTTCAAACTGTAGCGTCCCCAACATATTCTCGCTCTCCTCAGTAACCTCCTGTAGATAGCCAGCAGCATCAGCTATGTCTGTGTGTGCTGTAGGGCCCGCAGTATGCGCCATTATTCTCATTGCCTCAGTTTCCCCTATGTTCTCGATGCTGCATATAGGGAGCAGGCTATCTAGGCTGTTGTGCATTCTTTCTGCAAAGTTGTTAAGCAGCACCAGAACCTGCTGGCAAAAGACCTCCATAATTAGAAGTGTAGTTCAGCGCTCTCCCTGCATCAGGCAACGGCTGGAAGGCTAGCAATCCCGGCTACCTCGTGGACATTGCAAGCAGCTGGAGTCCAAATAAATGCCGTAATAAATATTAAAAGTCCCATCAAACGAGTTTTTATATAGGTTGCTCTGTCTAGGTGAAGTTTTAGATCAGACACTTTGCTGTAATTTGTTATTTATACCTCCAACTCGAATTATTTTTCAGGAGCCCATGTAGTATACGTCTTGCTCCTTCTATGGCTGGCTCCGCCCCCCGCAGTGTTGTTTTTGCGCCAAACATATCTTTTGGAATTATGGCCAAAAAGTTAAACCTTGGTTTCATCAGACCATAACACCTTTTCCCACATGCTTTTGGGAGACTGCAGATGTGGTTTTGCAAAATGTAGCCTGGCTTGGATGTTTTTCTTTGTAAGAAAAGGCTTTCGCCTTGCCACTCTACCCCATAGCCCAGACATATGAAGAATACGTGAGATTGTTATCACATGTACCACACAGCCAGTGCTTGCCAGATATTCCTGCAGCTCCTTTATTGTTGCTCCTTTAATGTTGCAGCTCTTGGTAGCCTCCCAGACCAGTTTTCTTCTCGTCTATTCATCATCAATTTTGGAGGGACGTCCAGTTCTTGGCAATGTCATTGTTGTGCCATATTTTCTCCACTGTGTTCCATGGTATATCTAATGCCTTGGAAATTCTTTTGTACCCTTCTCCTGACTGATACCTTTTAACAATGAGATCCCTCTGGTGCTTTGGAAGCTCTCTGTGGACTATGGCTTTTGCTGTGGGATGCGAATAAGAACATTTCAGGAAAGACCAACTAGAGCAGCTGAACTTTATTTGGGGTTAATCAGAGGCACTTTAAATGATGGCAGGTGTGTGCTGACTCCTATTTAAGATGATTTTGAATGTGATTGCTTAATTCTGAACACAGCTACATCCCCACATTATTTTAGTTGGTTTTTTTTCTTCCCTCTACCTAAAATATTTCAGTTTGTTTTTAAATTGGTTGTACAGTTTATAGGTCACATTAAAGGTGGAAAAAGTTCTGAAATTATGTATCTTTGTCTCATTTTTTTACATCCCAGAAACCTGACATTTTGACAGGGGTGTGTAGACTTTTTATAGCCACTATATATTTTACTTTTTTTTTTTAATATACTATATATATATACAGGGCTCAAAATTTCAGATTGTAAGCTACTAGCCAAGGCCAAAATGTTACTCGCCACTTCTGAGCCTACCCACACCACATCCACTACTCCACCCCCTCTTTGTGTATATTTAGCCATTGTGAAACACATTATTGTGCAGTCATTTTTATTTTAGAAAAATTAAATAATGCTACATACAGTAAATATGTGCATAAAGGTATGCAACATAAACATGGTGGTTCTGAGTAAGTCAAAAGCTCGATAGAAATAGGAAGTTGTTTAAGTAGAGAGAGCAGAGAGTCCCCTGATAGTCATGGAAGGTCATTGCAGACCTGAAGATTCTTTTTAATAATCATCTCTTCCTTCTCTCTCTTAACTGTCTCCCCTCCCTTCTCTCTTCAATCTCTCTTTTTTTCCTCTCCCTTATCTCTAGGGCCATATCTTCTCTTTATACTCTCTCCCCTCTTTCATCTTTATACTCTTCTTTTTCTCCACTCTCTCTTAAAGCTATCTTCTTCACTATTACTTTTCGTCTCCAATCTTTCTCTCTCTCTCTGCCCCCCGTTTGCCCTCTCAGTAGTAACAGTCTAAGCACTAATGGGGTTCCTACAGCCTTAGAGGAATAACATATCCTTGCCCTTTCTAGGATATATAATATCCCTTCAGATAATATGTTTAGCACATAGCCCAAAATGTATGTTTGTCAATGCTGCAATAGGAGTGTACATTTTTTCACTCACTAACTTTTACTCTCCACCATTAAATTTCCACTCGCGATCGGCTAGTAAAGAGTGGAAATTTTGAGCCCTGTATATATATATATATATATATATATATATATATATATATATATACCAATATATCTATATGACTATATACAGGTACAGACATATATACAGATATATATATATATATATATATATATATATATATATAAAATATATATTTAGAAATACAAAGAACATTATAATATAAAATATATACAGTAAAAACACAGTAAAACATAAAATAATATTAACATTGAATAAAAATGTGTATTAATGTGTTTATATGTGTACATATGTTTGTATATAAATATATATACCTATAAACACATATCTATCAATCTATGGCCTAGATTTGGAGTTCGGCGGTAAAAGGGCTGTTAACGCCACGCGTGTTTATGTCTAACGCACGGCATTGTTTGACTCCGGTATTTAGAGTTAAAATAAGACCATCTAACGATGCTCCTAACGCGTGTATGTCACACGCGTAATACTGCCCGCGTAAGACAGTCTCCCATAGAGATCAATGGGAAAGGCAAAAAATTGCTTTTTTCACCTAACACTCGATCTCGCAAGAATACTTACAGCTCGGTCATATGACGCATACCACATCATGCACAACAATAACACGCCGCAAATGTCACAACAACAATCAATCAACAAATCACACAAGCATTACACATTCACAAGCGGGGGATGTTTTAATAAATTTTTATACGGGGAATACGCATATACTTTAAGATGCGGAAAATCGCTAAATAACAACAAGGATTAAAAATGATATACATACACTAGAAAAAAGATCGTATTCAATATCACTATATATTAGGACAAACATACATATACAACACTTCACAAAGAACACACCATCGCAAAATCACATTTAAAAAGAATACTATTGGACAATGTTAGAGAAAACGACCACTATGACATCATCGCATTCTACACATTCCACAAATACCAACTCAAAATGAGCATGCGCAAATTCACACACCTAATACACATTGCAATAATATTAATTGCTAATAAAGCACACCTGAACACTATTTACAACGCAAATAGGTACATCATTAAACATTTACACAGGGTATATAAGCACCACACAAGCATGGCTTCTTTGACTGTGTTGCTGTTGGGTCTTTGGAGATTGGAGGTTTAAGAATAGAGAGTTTGCGAATTTTTGAGAGTTAGTGTTAGCGTGAGAGAGTCAGTTGGTAGTGTTAGCGTGAGAGAGTGAGTGAGTTAGTGGTAGTTAGTGGGAGTGGGAGAGAGTCTGTTAGTGGGAGCGTGAGTGAGTTAGTGGGAGTTATTAGTGAGAGTTGTTAGTGGGAGCGTCAGTTAGTGGTAGTTAGTGAGCGTTAGTGGGAGTGTTTGTTAGTGAGAATTAGAAGTAGTGTGAGTTAGCGAGCGAGTGATTTTTCTGTACACTTAACACATTTACACGCAAACACATTCAATACATACATACACTTATCAATAACACTACATACACTCCATACCCCCTACCCCCTCATACTACACTCCATACCCCATTCCTTGTAGTCCCATTCCCTTTCATCCCATTTACTCTTATCCCATACCCCATACCCATCCCATACCCATCCCCTAGTTACATTTAGTTTACATATCCTCCTTTTAGTCTTATTCTTTTCGTTTATTTAAAGACTCCTTACCCTCTTTGTTTTTTACATCCCTCTCACACTTTAAGCACCTTTTTTGTCTTTTTAGTTCTTTATTTTGACCCCCTTTAATTTCATCACACTCACTTTTTTTTTGATTATTTGGGGTTTAGTTTAGGGAAGAGATGGAGGCCAGGCAGGGGACAGGTAGAGGGGGGAGTAGAGGGAGGGGGAGAGGAACAGGGCAGGAAGGGGGGCAGGAAGCGGGGGTGGAAGCGGTGGGTGGACCCAGCCACTTGGTTCAAGATGACCAAGTGGCTGGGCCCAGTGGCGGTCAGAGTAGGGCTTCACAGTCCGGGAAACAGAGGGCATCATCACAGGGGAAGGCCAAGGCGACTAGGGAGGCGAGGTTTTCGATGGAGGAGAAGGAGGCCCTCATAGAGGCCTATATGGCCAGGCATAGGATGCTGCAGCACCAAAAGACCACCCCGACTGACAGGAGGAGGCTCTGGAACGAGATTAGGAATGCAGTCAATGCAGTGGGTGGCCGGAACCGCGATATGGATTCTATCAAACATCGGTACCGGAACTGTAAACTTGAACTGAAAAAAAAGTTAAGCCTGGAGGCCCGACATGCCGCAGGGACCGGTGGCGGCCCTGCCATTGAAATGGACTACTGCCGATGGGAGGAAATGTTGCGTCCCAGCATCTCCGAGGTGGAAGTAGTCGGTATCGGAGGAATCGATACCGGGAACCTGCCACTCTCATCTGACGGTAAGCTTATTGAACAATAATTTCACATACAAATGTATTTCAAGGGACACTATACGCAAACATTTACTTTCATGATTGAGGTAGCGAATACAATTTGACAAAACATTCAAATGTACTTATATTACCTAATTTGATTCATTCTTGAGATATATTTTAATGAAGAAATAGCCATGCACACGGTGAAACAATCACAGGAGGCAGCTATATTCAGCTAACAATCAGCATCTTATAAGCATATTTAGATATGCTTTTCAGCAAAGAATATCCAGAGAATTAAGCAAATTAGATAAGAAAAGTACATTCGAAAGTTGATACAAAATGTATGCTTCTAAATCATGAAAGATAAAACATTGGGTTTCATGTGTTAAGGATCAGATTAATGCTATAACGTTGTTTACACGCATTCTATTACTTTGCGGTTACATCAGTATCTAGGCTATAGGTTAGGTGTGCATTTAAACAGACTGAAAAAAAAAGCAAAAACATTCACATTGACCAGAGATATCACAAACACGGTTTAGAAAAAACGGAAATAGTATTGATTGTTTGTTAGATTTCAAAGTGGATTAATGATTCTGCATTTGTAATTGTATCGTAAGCTAAGTCATTTAAACCTTTATTTGCAAATATGCTAATATATAAAAAAAAAAATTTTATTTTTTTTTTTATATACAGAGTCTGGGGACGAGGCAGCACAGCCTCCTGCATCTCCCCGGGATGAGAGTGGTGGTGAGGAATTTCCACTTCGGAGGGAAGAGGCCCCCCGTGACGAACAGCGCACGGGAGATGATCAAGAGGCCCCGGAAGCACAGGAGGAACCCGCGGAACCCGAGGTCCCTCAAAGACCCGCACTCCGCCGTGCACGGGCACCCCGCCGTGCACGGGTTCAACATGCACAACAAGAGGAAATAGCGGAGGTGCGGGTTCTACTGGAGTACATAGACCAGATGCGTACCTCCCGGATAGAAAATATAGAAGGACGACACAGAATACTTGATGGCCAAAATCAGATTATTCAAGGACAAAATGAAATCATCAACATACTGAATAGAATAGAAGAAGGCCAAACAAGAATATTTAATCTTCATCAACAAATGTTCACTTTTTTCCGGGAGGCGCATGCTGGTCTACCTCCTGTTGCTGTGCCTCTTGTTGCTGGGCCTCTTGCTGCTGGGCCATCTCCTCCTGCCGGCCCATCTCATCCTCCTCAGCCATCTACTCCTCCTCCTCAGCCATCTACTCCTCCTCCTCCTCAGCCATCTACTCATCCTCCTCAGCCATCTTCTCCTCCTCATCCATCTTCTCCTCCCCAGCCATCTACTCCTCACCTTGGTCGTCCCAGTACTCTTCCTTCTACTCCTCCCACAACAGCTCCAAGGAGGACTCTTCGGAGTCGGCAGTTGCCTCTCCCAGAGCCTCAGCCCCGTGGGAAGAGGGGAAGGAAGAGGAAGTAAGTATTTTTTTCATCTTCACTGCTTTTTTTAATTTAATGTGTAATGGATAGGTATGTGATGATGTGGTTTTCATACACTTGTGGACCACACTCTGTATATAATCGACTTCTATGGGACCGGGTCCATGGAGGCAGATTGTTTGCAGAGTGTGGGTTATAAGTGTGTGAAAACCACATCATCACATACCTATCCTTGTTCATGATATTGATTGGTTTCTGTGATGTGATGTCCAAACTGTTTCCCCAATCGCTAACTCAATTACCATAACAATTTTCCATGATGGCATATTACTGTTTGAATGCCAATAACACAGCTTAAAGGGACAGTCAGAAAATTATTGATTACAAAGAAAACACTGTATTACGCATTATAAAGTTTGAAACAACAAAACATGGAGAAATACATGTGTGACTTATGTGCTTACCCTTGTATCTATGACTATGAAAAATGACCACTTATTTGTTGTTCTGACATAACAACATTTTAGATATCAATGATCAATACATGGTCAATAATATGCTGTATGAGCCCAAGGTTTTACATATACAAATGCTATCAAAATGCCCTCTAGTGCTCAAATTGTATAATGATTACAAGCACTCTTCAAGATGGAAGAAATGAGCACACCAACCTCATAAGTTTAGATAGCAAATTTAAATAAACCCAGACAAATGTTCAATTGTTGAGAAACATTTGATATCCTTGATATTACAGAATTGACTTTTAGAATAATGACAAACATTATATATTTTCTAAACTGTCCCTTTAACAACATTACATATGCTAACACATATTTTAAACTTGTTGGTATATCTACATGTACTTTGTCAAATAAAAAAAAATTGAAATCACATTTATATTGACGTGTTAAATAAAGTCTATTTTCTTTAAGAGACATTATTGTGTTAATATTTTATTGTAAAGACATTTTTATTTAACAATGAATATGGTTTAAAGTCCTTTTAGGAGTGGGGGGGGTGAAAATATGCTAACAATAATATATTTGAAGATTAAACTATGTGGATCTCATAAATGATACAAAAAACAACATTTGCATTCAAGGGACAGTATCCTATATTTTTAACATAACTGTATGTAATAGACACTACTACAAACAACAAGATTAACATATACTGATATCAATATTAAAAAGCTTCAAACACTTGAAAATAAAATAGGGTTAGCTATATTGAAAATATAGACGAAACCCCCATTACAACCGTAAAACAACACAATACACCATCATTAACATATGAAAAGACCCTTTACACAAACTGGAGAAAGCTGGAGAATGTACTCACATGAAACTCAGAGGCTTTGCGAGGAGTAAGAAAATTACTTACATTTTCTTAGAACAGAAGAAAAAATAAACGTATTGGTTAAACAATGGACTATCTAACTAGAGACAAAATCCAAGCTTTTGATTTATAATGTGAGTGTCTAATGAACCTTTAATAAAATATACAACGAAATTACATTTAGAAGAAGTCGGCATCATATATTTAGCATATGATAAAGATAAATGCATATTGATTACTTTATTCAAACACAATAGCGCTTATTTATTAATTAGATATATTCAACATTAAACACAACATTAATTTTTTAAGAAAAAGGAACATATTGTTGACAAACATATTAAACATGGACTGTAGAGATTTGCACTTGCCTAGAAATATCCTATGCATGAAAACATTTTTCTTTAGTTCGTTGATTCAACCAGACATACAGCAAAAGAGAATGTGGTGGTCTTTATCAGCTACGGGTCAACAATGTAACATGATGCAAATAATACATATTCGCAAGCTTTTTAAAATTGGATGCAGTCACAAACGTTTTTAACGTGCACAAATATTGCGGGACTACGTAATCCAATCATACGTTTTTTTACCTTTACATGTGCCGTCTTAACATCGCGCTTCCTTGATCACGTAAGAACGCCATCCAATGAAAGGCACATTATTGATCACGTAAGAACGCCCAAAAAAAAAGGCGCATCCTTGATCGCGTCAAAACGCAATCCAATAAAAGGCATATTCCTGATCACGTAAGAACGTCAGTCAATACAAGGAATCATTGGACAGCCTGGCAGGTGACGTCTTAAGCAACATGGCGCATCCGAGATCGCTGAAAAACCGCTGACAATACAAGGACTCAGTGACAGCTTGGCATATCACTAAGAAACGTATTTATATTTTAGGAACTAGTATGTGTGTAGATTGCTATCTAGGAATGACAACAAATCCTGAATCATCTTTTCGGACTTGACTGTACCTTGAACTATAGCTATGGTGTATATCTTTAACATTTAAAAGATACACATGAGAAATACATATGCCATTGATGTTTTAAGATATGTTTGGATTGTTGTTGAATAACAATAGTTATACATGTATTGATTAAACGTGTCATTTATTCAGGTTTAATTATTGTCAGCCTACCTATAGCCATATATGGGAGGAGATGTATTTTGTTAACATATTAGTTAACTAATATTCATCATCTAAATTATTTGCATTACACACAGAGATTTATTTGGTTACACCTTTACACTAATATAGATTTGAAAATGAAATACAGGTGCTGTCAACATTACAATAAGATTGTTTATTAATAAAATTATATGTCTTTGTTCTTGTAAAAAGGACAAAAACGCTTTACAAATGGAAATACATTCATTAACAATTGTGATCAACATCACTTAAAGGGAAATTATTTTGTTTTTAAAAAGAGCATACACATAGTCAATACTATTTCAATGAAATGAAGACTTTACAGGGATTATATCATTTTATCAATACTCATATCATTTGGTAAAGGTGCATCAATTCATGCAGACTTTCTAAATACACACATGGATCTGAACATTTAAATATACATATATACACAAATACCAATCTATATATACATATATAAAGAAATTACTCTGCTAATCATAATCAGGCAATGATAGAGCTAAGAGAAAATAATATAAAGACAAATAATAAGATTACATTGGAGATGTTAATCTTAAAGTCATTTACTATTGTCTTACATATATGATTTCAGTATAACAAATATATTTGGTAGGTCCCTTTAAGGATCAACAACATAAACTAGAGCTTTCAAAAAATAACAGGAAGAATGAGGACAAAGATTTGTGAAATAAAATGTATTTTATTAGTATGTAAGAAAACATACACAACGTTTATAAATAATCTTGTAAAAATAAGGAATCTATGAGCCATATGACAAGGTAACAGTGCACCACAGTCCATGAAGAGAGTTGCCAAGGGCCAGCATAGCCCCATTGGAGACATATGACAAGGTAAAAGAGTGCATCACAGTCCATGAAGAGAGTTGCCAAGAGCCAGCATAGCCCCATTGGAGACACATGGCAAGGTAACACAGTGCATCACAGTCCATGAAGAGAGTTGCCAAGGGCCAGCATAGCCCCATTGGAGACATATGACAAGGTAACACAGTGCATCACAGTCCATGAAGAGAGTTGCCTGCCAAGGGCCAGCATAGCCCCATTGGAGACACATGGCAAGGTAACACAGTGCATCACAGTCCATGAAGAGAGTTGCCAAGAGCCAGCATAGCCCCATTGGAGACACATGGCAAGGTAACACAGTGCATCACAGTCCATGAAGAGAGTTGCCAAGGGCCAGCATAGCCCCATTGGAGACATATGACAAGGTAACACAGTGCATCACAGTCCATGAAGAGAGTTGCCAAGGGCCAGCATAGCCCCATTGGAGACACATGGCAAGGTAACACAGTGCATCACAGTCCATGAAGAGAGTTGCCAAGAGCCAGCATAGCCCCATTGGAGACACATGGCAAGGTAACACAGTGCATCACAGTCCATGAAGAGAGTTGCCAAGGGCCAGCATAGCCCCATTGGAGACATATGACAAGGTAACACAGTGCATCACAGTCCATGAAGAGAGTTGGCAAGAGCCAGCATAGCCCCATTGGAGACACATGGCAAGGTAACACAGTGCATCACAGTCCATGAAGAGAGTTGCCAAGGGCCAGCATAGCCCCATTGGAGACACATGGCAAGGTAACACAGTGCATCACAGTCCATGAAGAGAGTTGCCAAGAGCCAGCATAGCCCCATTGGAGACACATGGCAAGGTAACACAGTGCATCACAGTCCATGAAGAGAGTTGCCAAGGGCCAGCATAGCCCCATTGGAGACATATGACAAGGTAACACAGTGCATCACAGTCCATGAAGAGAGTTGCCAAGGGCCAGCATAGCCCCATTGGAGACACATGGCAAGGTAACACAGTGCATCACAGTCCATGAAGAGAGTTGCCAAGAGCCAGCATAGCCCCATTGGAGACACATGTCAAGGTAACACAGTGCATCACAGTCCATGAAGAGAGTTGCCAAGGGCCAGCATAGCCCCATTGGAGACATATGACAAGGTAACACAGTGCATCACAGTCCATGAAGAGAGTTGCCAAGGGCCAGCATAGCCCCATTGGAGACACATGGCAAGGTAACACAGTGCATCACAGTCCATGAAGAGAGTTGCCAAGAGCCAGCATAGCCCCATTGGAGACACATGGCAAGGTAACACAGTGCATCACAGTCCATGAAGAGAGTTGCCAAGGGCCAGCATAGCCCCATTGGAGACATATGACAAGGTAACACAGTGCATCACAGTCCATGAAGAGAGTTGCCAAGGGCCAGCATAGCCCCATTGGAGACATATGACAAGGTAACACAGTGCATCACAGTCCATGAAGAGAGTTGCCAAGAGCCAGCATAGCCCCATTGGAGACACATGGCAAGGTAACACAGTGCATCACAGTCCATGAAGAGAGTTGCCAAGGGCCAGCATAGCCCCATTGGAGACATATGACAAGGTAAAAGAGTGCAACAGGCACAACAATAAACAGAAAAAAAGGCCAAATGGCAACACTAACAATAAAAATTAAACATGTGGACGGAGGATTCTTATCTGCCACCATGGAGCATATCCAGATCCTCCACTTACTGGTCATCCTCTTCATTGTCCTGTGCATGTCCAGCTCCAGATTCAGGCCTTGAACGTAATTGCATAATTTCACGCAGAGTCAAGTCCTGAACCCGGAGCTGGGCCTGCATGGTGTCGTTCATCCCTCTCAGGACAGCTGCGTTCCTCAACACGGCCTGCTCTACTCTTGCTATCCCTTCTAGCATGAGCCATGCTGAGTCACAGCCTAAAATAAAATAAAATTAAATATTAAGGATAATTACACAACAGACTAAAAATTTTAATACATACATTGTCATCATAAAGACAAATAATTATTTACATTAATTAGTTTACATTTATTCTTTACACATGAATTAGGTTATTCAGACAGACAGAAATCATTAAAGGGACATGTTACTCAAACATGTTGTCCCCTTTAATTGGTTTTAGATGATCCACTTATACAGCTTGAGTGTATCAAATCTTGTTAAAGGATTTACATTGTACTTACATCAGAAATTTAAAAATTAAATTTAGACTGTGGTAGGCACACCTATCCTTAAACATTTTTGCATTGAGGACAAGCTGTGTAAACATAGCAACCAGAAGAAATTACATTCCCACTGGGTTAGACAAGAGATAATGTATCCACATTTGTACATAAAATTTTGGATCCAAGTAGTGGTGATTGGTATATGTAGTGATATCCAATTAAAGGGACACTGAACCTAAATATTTAATGGACTCATTCAGATAGAGCATGACATGACAAATCTTTATAAATTACACATATTCATTATATGTTTTAATTCTCAAGCTATATTTTGAAAGCAAGAATGTTGCTTTTTATGGAAGCAAATATTTGTTTATCAACTTTGTTTGTGCATGCTGGTTGATGGATACATTCATCCAACAATAAAGAAATGATGGCCAGATTTATTTTATTGTTTAAACTAATTATAGTAATTACTTTTTTTTACAAAAATATATCAAGAGAATGACGAATAATTAATAAGAGTATGAAATTATAAATTTGATTAACATTGCATGCTGGATTTGAATCACAATTTAACAAATTTAACTTCACTGTACCTTTAAGTATCTTATAAAGTGTATTTAGAATGATACTTACAGCTGTGCCTGGGAAGGACAATCTGACACCCAGGACAATGAAGGTTGAGACAGGGGGGAGGGATGGGATTGGCTTGGGGAGGGATGTGAATGGCTTGGGGAGGGCTGAGCTGCCGCTCCGGGGTAGGCCGTACAGCTGGGGAGTGGGGAGTTTGGGTCTGGGCAGCTGTACGGGCCAGAATACGGGGAGAGCGGCGAAGGGGGGTGTATGGGCGTTTTTTGGGATGGACAGGATATGAAATATGTGAAGGGCTGGCAGTGGTCTGGGCATGGTCATGAGTTTGGTCATGGGCAGGGTTCTGGGTCTGTGCAGGGGTGTGGCCATGGTCAGGGGTGTGTGCCTGGGGAGGGGTCTGTGACTGGGCAGGGGCGGAAACCAGATGACCAGAAGTGGTGGATCCATCTGAAAATGTAAAGAAAATATATTAACATCTCATACATCCTGACATCAAATCAACGCATTTCAAATTGATTATGTTTTCAATATACTTCGAAGTGTGTTTGAATTTTTAAACAATTCTGAAATGAGGATATGGTATGTATATAGGCACTCAGATGAATATCAATGACTGTCTGTACAATTTGAACCTTATTATTGTTTTTTGGCATGGAATATGCATGTGACATAATGATGGCATGAATTAGAAATTTTTCAAAATAAATATACAAGCAGAATTTCATGCTGCCTGATATAGAAAGGGGGCAGTAGTGTATTTGAACAGACAAATAATATTCCTTTTTAAAGGGCAAAAGCTGTAGACTTTTAATGTCTTCAATAAAATGATTTCCAAAAAAAAAACATGTTGGAAACATGATAGATATATTTCACATACCATCAGACTCCAAGGCAGCCTCTTCCTCCTCCGTCCCACATGTGACAGCAATCTCTGTAAAACATAACATGTTGTGTATACGTTAAGATCAGATATTATAACATATGTTACTGTTGCTCAAATACGCACATCAATGTTGCATTAAAGATATACACACACAAAGTTATGATTTACATCATTTTGATGGAGCATACAAATGACAATAGATTTGTTATTGTCAATGAATATTAATTTTAATGTATTGTTTGTATTAATGTTAAATTCATAAAAGCATAGTACATAGAACATTTAAGATTTCTCATGTGTGTATCACTTGATGACTGTTGTCAAAAAATCTAATGGAAACAAACATATGTTATACATCTTATGAATAACAAATGTGTAGACTAATAAAGTAGAAATTATTAATCGTTCAATATGAAAAATAAATTAATATATAATCAGAAGATAAATATTTTGAATTTTTATAATGTTATGCTTCATCAGAATCATGATCATAATATTGATTAGCAATACACCTTCAATTACATATAAATGAGTCAATGGACTTACCAGGAGACCGCAAAGGCGTCTCTATGTCACTGCTGGATTCCTGTGGGCTCACCACACCAACTCTCTCTATGAATGATATAGATATATATTATTAAACACATTTGGGATATCACTAAATCACATCTGTCTAGAATTTTAACATTAATCAACTTTAAAATGTGAAGAATAGAGCAGTCATTACACCAGAAAATGCTTGATTGAATCAAGGGGATTCTGTAAAAATATCTGTATTGAACATATGTTTAATGTCAGACTACATTAGACATCAAATTCATCTCAGATGCTGCTATTGCATATCTAAATATACCCAATGATCAATGTTCTTAACCCTTTAAGGACACGCCTTTCACTTTGCTCAATTGTTTTATGACGGAATAATTCCGTCATATGTCCTTAAGAAGTTACAAGAATACACACAAACCACATATTGAGTAGCATCTGTTGACAAATCTAAACAAACACATGTGTCACATCGAGCCATTTTTGCAATGTACAGTAATCTTGTTTAGGACACAACACATATTTATCACAATACAAAACAAAATTGATTATTACAAATATGTAATCATGGTGCTGTTAGAGTATGCAGATATCTATAAAGTAACTCCAACAGAGAATGTGATTTATATATCAATAGTTTTTAATAAAAAGAATGTAAAGATGAATGAATCTATTTTGTCTTAAAGGGACACTGACATGATTAATTTAAATAATTGATTTCTATGTTCAAACTGTAAAAAATGATTTAACATTGACTCCTATTATAATTAGAATGTTGCTCGATATTAATCTTAAAGGCAGATAAGGAATATTGGATTCAATAAATATTGTTTGTTGAAGGTATCCACCAATCATCAATAAAAACCCAGGTTGGTCAACCAAAATTTAGATGCACATAAACGTACTTTCTTTATTTTACAATACATTTAGCAATAGAATATGTCACATATGATGATAGTATTATATTTTTATGTTTATTAATATTGCATACTGTATCTGAATGACAATATTAATAATTGTAGCTCAGTATCCCTTTAATGTAAAATTAAATTGATTCCACAATGTTGTTGTTAATGAATTATCTACTCCATATGTTGATGTCATGAATGGTATTGAGCATGCAATTAAAATGTAATATGTTATTTAAGGATATCCGAATAATTATTTAATTTTCATCTATTAAATAGACATTACATCTAAATATTGAACAATGTGTATTTATTATGTAATGTTCAGTCCATGTTTCTAAGACAAATGTCAATTAAAAAGAGACATACCATACTGTGACAAGCCCTGGCTTGAGGATCCAGCAGCCACATCCATATCTGTAATATATTAAATGAGGATTGCATATCATTAATACTAATCATGCCATGTTTAAAAAATTTACATTAATAACAAATCAATTGAAAAATATTAATCCTTTGGTAGTCCCATGAGTTAATAGTTTCCTCAATTAAATTAATTAAAAATATATCCTGGACTCTTATTTTCAATCAGTTGTGTTGTTTACTGTATCTTTAAGAATATCTGCTTGTTATTACATAATCATCAATTGATGGCCATATGTTATAATTGTTTTGTATTATTGGTTTTTTATTAGCTATAATATTGAAAATAAGAATACTGTATTCTTCACTAATCTAAGAATTCCCATTTAATTTTTAACAACATGTATAAAGCAATGCCACTTTCCGCAAACCCATGTTAACGTGGATGAGAAATGCCATTTTCGCGATCATTGCGCAATGATTCCAAGCGGAATTACGCATCCGTCATTTCACCAATATGTATAAAGCAATGCCACTTTCCGCAAACCCATGTTAACGTGGATGAGAAATTACATTTCCGCTCTGTGACGCATATTCTGTAGAGCGCAAGAAACATCATTCCTATTTCATGTGTCAATAATCTAAAATCAGATATCTAAACATCATATGTAGTGTATGTTGTGAGATCTGTATAGGTTTAGTATCTGACTATATACACATTTTTTGATTATAAAATAAAAAAATATATATATTATATGAAGTTGGATAATTACCTGGTTCAGATTCTCTATCATCTCCTCCCAGGCCACCGGACGGAGAAGCATCTGCCCTGTCCCCCGCGTCAGGACTTTCAGATCCCGCAGCTGGGAGGGAAGAAGAGGAGGCCGAGGATGGTGAGGATCTAAATCTTTTGGGGACCCGGAGATTGAGGAGCTCGCATAAAGTCACCTCATAAGGGAGTAGGTACAGTTTCCGCGGGGCCTCTCTTTTGCCACCTCTTTTACGGGCTTGTACCCAGTCCCTTATGAGGTTTACTTTTTTCGATAAACGCAACCTCATATCTCCGAATCTCCTCATGATCTGATCCTGGGTCCTCTGGACGTCACACACCAATCTAACCGCATTGGTGATAGACTCCAAGAGGGCCTTCTTAACGTGCGCATCTGTCAACCTCCTCTTGTTCCCAAACAGCTGGGGATAAAAGTCCTTGACGGCGTGGACCAGTGCAGCGCTCTCCTCCTTGGTGAACCTGGGAACTGACATGCCTGCCGAGTTGCGTATATATAATATATATTTAATATATAAAAACAAATACACCAGCAGGCATTAGAGAACTGACAAAGATGGCAACGTGTAATGGACTTTTATATGGTGAAGTAAACATGAGATGCACCATGGGACAAGTTATCTGTACATCTGATTGGATAAAAGTTTGAAATATTGTTAGAATGTCTGTGAGACCATCCTGACTCAAGTTGTGTTTGTGTGATGAACTCTGATTGGCCGTTCCTTAATGTTTCATATCTTAGTAACTTCCTTACACATACCTCATGGTGGTGCTGTAACTTCATTTTTCATGTATACTTATTTGTAACTCATGGGCCTGTCATGCGGATATGTGTGACGCAGATTTAATATCCGTGATCCGTTAAATATTAATGATTAAATACTCTTTAAAATCTAATACTGTCACATTATTAATGTTGTCGACATTTCTCGGTTTAATAACGGTCTGTTTCTTTAATACAAATACACATTTCATATTGTATGTCTTTATTGTTCTTTAAATACATTTATTGTGAAGTATTGACATTGCTCTATTAAATGTCTTTATAATGCACATTGATTGTGTGCTATTGCGTGACATTAGACTCTAATGTTTAAAGATGCTAATCTGGTGTTTCAAGATGCGTTTCCCACGCAATATTTATTAATGTTAAAATTCAGGTTAGAATGTCAGTAACTTGGATAATCTGTTTATAAATATTAAACTACAGCTTTGTTATTCGCAAATAAACCTCGAGCTTGTATTTGTCTGAAGTGCTCATATATGTTATTGTGCAATGGCGTCTTTAGTTTTAAAGAGACATTACAAACAATTGTATCAAATGATCTGTAGAGATAGAAGATTGTTTAGACTTTAAAATGTGAATCATTTTCCATTAGTATTTAGATATCCTCAACATAAGAAATTTAAATGCACATGGTTGAGACAATCACATAGGGCATCTCTGTGCATCCACCAATCTTCATCTACTGAGCCGATCTCGATATGCTTTTCAAGCAAAGTATGTGAAGATATCAAGATAAGTAAATACACTCTTTAAATCTCTTAAAGGGACACTGTCCAAACAAATTTAGCATTGGTGATTGAGCATGAAATGTTAATCAACTTTATTCTTTAATCAGATTATCAAATTTTAACAGTTATCTTGTTATGTTTCTTTGCAAATCAATAATGATATTTTATATTACGGACAATTGTTTTATAAAAACATGGGTTGTCCTTGACGATTGTTGCATCAATTATTCCAAACAATCAAGTTCTGTCCAGAGTACTGAAGCAAATAAATTAGCTATTTACTGCCTTATTTTTAAAGTAATGATAGCAACATCACAATGAGCATTCATAATATGAGACAAGTTTTAAAGTTGATTCCAATAGAATACTCATTCAGAATGTATAAATCATTAATTTTTTAACTGTCTACCTTTAAGTATATTTTGAGTTCATGTCCCTTTAAATAAACATTTCACAATAATGCTTAAAATATCATAAACCTAGGCACCTTCCTTTTGCTAAATGAGTCTAACATATGAGTAAAGCAAATTAAGATTAAATTCTAGATTGTTTTACACACTGACTGAAATATATTTATTAAATGATGTCTTTTTTAGCCTTCAGCGTAGAGGGACATTAAGCTATATGTTATGTATGCATTTTGTATAATATTCTTATATTTGAACAACTTAATATGTTTTGTTATTCAATCATTATATTGTAATTATATATATTCTTGGATTAAATACATCTCTACATAGGCTATTTTGATGCTGATTGTTGTTTGCATATAGATGCCTTATATCATTGACTAAGATATGTGCATTTTTTTTTTTAAAACAAGTATATTTAAAGACTGAATGTAATTCTATAGTACTTTCTAAATATGTTTAAATTCTTGTATGATATTTTTAAAAATCTATACAAAATATACTTTGTGATTGTCCCTTTAAGGACCCAAACATTTGGTATTTTTATTTAACATTGACAAAATAAACAAAAGGGGAATTTACATTCTATATAGATATTTGATGTCTAACCCAAGAGGTAAGATTGTAATAAATACATAATATTACTAAGTATAGTTAAATGACTCCACTAGAAAATTACATAGATTAACCTGGCATCCAATAACTAATTTTTAAAAATTATCAAGTTAAATGACCTACCATTTATAAATGTAATAATTTAAATAATTTCTATTAATTTTTTTTAGATACCTAAGGAAGATACATGATCTTATACAATTATTTTTACATTCAACAACACTGTCACTTTCATGTAATTGAACCACTTCACCTTATTATATGTTAAAAAAATAAAAATTTTACTACATATCCTAAATAATTGTAATATATACATTTTCAATATAAAAGCATTGAAGAATCTGACTCCCCAATTAATGTTATAAAATATATATTTATATTCTCGGAAGCATTTTATTTTCTAATATTAAAGCATTATTTTATCTTATGCATGTGCTTGTCAAATAGCCAACTACCAGTCATGGGAGTCCAAGTTTGATTTATTTACAGATTATATTGATATTTAGTAGAATCTGTTCAAAATAATGTATTTAATAATAAAATGTTTAGTATTAACATGTCAAAATATAATTAATCGAAAAAAATTAAATATTCCTGGAAGTCATCAGATGCCAATCTGAAAAGAAAAATAATAAAAATGGAACAAAGTTAATACACACGTTGTCAAATATTCATAAAATACATTTAAAATCATATGGTGTCTATGCTCTAACTTTGATCAACATTTTTTAAAGATAATCATTAAATTGATTTAAAATTAATGAAATACATACACCATTATATTGTTGATTAAAAATTCTATTTAAATATCCAAAATTCAAATTATACATAATAATGTATATCACATTTCAACAATATATGTATGCTGAACATAAATCTAATATTTCATGTCCATTCAAATACCTCTATATCAACTATAATATGTATTCCTTTTTCTGATTGTGATCCCTAAATATCTAATGATGAAATAAGTATGACTAATGTATGTAAGCTAACAATAATCAACATTCTTCATGTGATTCTTAACTAGCATGCACCAACCTGGATAATGCATGGTCTTTGAAAGTCAATTCAGGGGTAAACAGTTGATCTTCAATAGGTGTCTTATTCATCAGTTCATTAAATAGAGGACTGGGAAATACCATCTACAAAATAGAAAATCATCTAAGTGTCTCCAATAGGATGTCTCCACAGCCTTATTCTATCAAATAGTTTGCACTTACCATGTGAACATGTCTTTGTATGGTTTTCAAGGTCAGCAGAATTGAAAGATAATGCCAGACATGATCCCATTGGTATACTTCAATTTCAATCTTGGCTTTTTCCCCACTGTCAGTCTGGGCAATCTTGACTGTCAGGCTTCAAATTGTTCCCTTTCAGTCTTTAGATTAAGTCATCTCCCTAATGTAATAAATTTAATAAAAAAAAAATCATACAAGTGTGTGAATCAGTTCTGTACCCCTCTCCCACCCCCCATTTCATAATAAATATCTGTCACTAGCTTACTAAGCCTGTGTATGAACCTGTGTTATTTTCTAGCAAGTGTGAAGATGAGTCATATTGAGCATAAAAAACCTCTGTGTGACATTGAACCATAGTCATTCTAGAGTATCCCTTTCTGATTGTGTACATTTTAAGTAATGTGTAAACAAAAATCTATTTCTTAAAATGTATGCCATATGATGTTTTTGTGTACAAATCATGCCAGCAACAGTCCATACATTTCTACTTACCATCTGATGTCCTCTTTAAAAACCAGGTGGCAAAGACTCGCTATAGGACCCAATGCCCAGAGCATCACCTATATTATGAAAATTAAAAATTATTCTAACATTTGATCAATACTAACATGTTTGCACAATTCTCTACTTGTCATTTCCCTAGAGTTCACATCTATTGAAAATACTACACAGTCTAACTTCTATTCTTTACCGTCTAAAGTGGCGGTTGATGACGTCTGCTCTGACATCAAGTCCCTCGTCCTGGAATTCCCCCTCTAGAACAGGATCATCCTCCTCATCTCTGAGGAGGTCTCTGTCCACCGGGACGGCCTGCAGCATCCCAGCCCGCTGTGCAATATTATGCAGGACGCTACAGGCTACAACGATCTTCGCCACCTTCTTTGGGTTGTACTGGAGTGCTCCTCCAGAACGGTCCAGGCACCTGAATCTCATCTTCAGGAGCCCGAACATCCTTTCAACCACCGCCCTGGTTCTCTTATGAGCCCTATTGTAGCGCTCCTCAGACACATCAGTCGGGCTACGCAAGGGGGTAATGAGCCAAGGCCGGCTCATGTACCCAGAATCACCTATAAATTTTGAACAGAACATAATTCAAACAGAATACTTAAACTAGTATATTGTTGTATAATTTTTTTTTATTTAAAAACCATAATCCATATTAAAACTTGTCAGAAACATACCAATAAAAAAATTTCTATATTATTCTGTATCTTCCCATTTCAGCTAAGACATGCTACATATGCGTATTGTTCTGAAAACAAACCTTGTGTAAAATGCTAAATACATGGTTACATTGCATTCTCTATCTGAACACTTAAGGTAAGACATGCTACATATCTGCATTTAACTAAAAATAGACATTAGCAGAAAGAGACAATGACAGGGTTAAATTGCATGAGATAATAGCTTCCCATTTCAGCTAAGACATGCTACATATGCGTATTGTTCTGAAAACAAACCTTGTGTAAAATGCTAAATACATGGTTACATTGCATTCTCTATCTGAACACTTAAGGTAAGACATGCTACATATCTGCATTTAACTAAAAATAGACATTAGCAGAAAGAGACAATGACAGGGTTAAATTGCATGAGATAATAGCTTCCCATTTCAGCTAAGACATGCTCCATATGCGTATTGTTCTGAAAACAAACCTTGTGTAAAATGCTAAATACATGGTTACATTGCATTCTCTATCTGAACACTTAAGGTAAGACATGCTACATATCTGCATTTAAATAAAAATAGACATTAGCGTCGGTAAATAACAAATGGTTAAATTTAATCCTATAGCTGAACATGACGCTAACAGTTAAAAAATACAGGGCCAATTGTCAACATTATTAACCATGTTGAGCACAAATACTCACCAACGAGATAACCAGGGGGCATTTGTCTTTCCTCAAACTGGCTCCACAGGGACGACAGAGAGAGGATGCGGGCATCATGACAAGCCCCTCCAAAATTCGCATACACATGCATAATCCTCATCCGTGCGTCACAAACATACTGCACGTTGAGGCTATGAAAATGTTTGCGATTTCTGAAGGGCAAGTCATCAATTGGAGCACACAGCGCAATGTGGGTACAATCTATGGCTCCCAAGACATTGGGCAATTGAGCAATATCAAAGAATTCCCGCTTCAGGCGCCTCCAATCACCATCATTCTGTGGGAATCCTATGTATTGCTTACTGATACGTACCATGGCGTCCAGAAAGTTATCAAACACCACAGAGAATGTACCTTGAGCCAGGCCATGCATGTACAGTTCTCCGGATTGAAAACTCCCGGAGGCCAGGACGTATAGACAGCTTAGCATCTTACTCATGGGGGGAACAGCAGTCCTTATTTGTATACGTGGCTCCAAATGAGGTTTAAGAAGCTCGTAAAGGCCAATGAGCTGTTCGCGATCGAGCCGATACTTATCAAAAACCTCAAAGTCACTCATGTTTTCCAAGGTGGGTCTCACCCTGTAGACACGAGGACCTCGAACCAGACGACCCCTTCGTCTCGGTCTGAGCCGCCGAGGCTGCCTGATTCGACCAACAGCTAGTTCGCCAATAGCAGCACCAGCAGTGTCTACCATGTCATCGTCATCCATCTTTCAAAACAGCGTAACAAGGTAAGCACTTGATCTGATGTGGATCACAAGTGATGCATTGGCCATGTTGTTTGGGGGATTTATAGTACGATTAGTCCAATGGTAGTGAGTTTGTAATGATTGGTGATTGTATTCACCTGTTTGTATGTGAGCGGCGCGAATGCTTTCACAGTGGGCGTTTTTTTGTTGTTTGCTGAAATGTTAGTTTCAAACAATGATTCTCAATGTGAAAGTGTCAAATATCACACATACAGTGCATGTTTGTAATGTTTGATCATATGCGTAATAAATATTTATTAAACGCGATCTTATAGTAACAAGCACACGTCCAGGCTAACATGAATGAAAGTGCATAGTTGTGTATAATGTGCATCGAATGTGATCGATCAATGTTGCTGCAACATTGTTTGTAAACGATAAAGTAACATCTGTAGTATTGTATATATAAGTGATTTCAGAGCTGTCAATATTGTATGCGTCCCTTTAAAATCGCAATAATAATTCAGAACTTCCCGTCTGCCATCTGTAGTATTGTATATATAAGTGATTTCCGAGCTGTCAATATTGTATGCGTCCCTTTAAAATCGCACTAATACTGAATAACTTCCCGTCTGCCATCTGTAGTATTGTATATATAAGTGATTTCCGAGCTGTCAATATTGTATGCGTCCCTTTAAAATCGCACTAATACTGAATAACTTCCGGCTGTCATCTGTAGTATTGTATATATAAGTGATTGCCGAGCTGTCAATATTGTATGCGTCCCATTCAAATCGCCATAAAAAATCAGAACTTCCGGCTGTCATCTGTAGTATTGTATATATAAGTGATTTCCGAGCTGTCAATATTGTATGCGTCCCTTTAAAATCGCACTAATACTGAATAACTTCCCGTCTGCCATCTGTAGTATTGTATATATAAGTGATTGCCGAGCTGTCAATATTGTATGCGTCCCATTCAAATCGCACTAATACTGAATAACTTCCGGCTGTCATCTGTAGTATTATATATATAAGTGATTGCCGAGATGTCAATATTGTATGCGTCCCATTCAAATCGCACTAATACTGAATAACTCCCGTCTGCCATCTGTAGTATTGTATATATAAGTGATTGCCGAGCTGTCAATATTGTATGCGTCCCATTCAAATCGCCATAAAAAATCAGAACTTCCGGCTGTCATCTGTAGTATTGTATATATAAGTGATTTCAGAGCTGTCAATATTGTATGCGTCCCTTTAAAATCGCAATAATAATTCAGAACTTCCGGCTGTCATCTGTAGTATTGTATATATAAGTGATTTTAGATCTGACAATATTTATTAATTGTCCCATTGAAATCTCCATAATAATGCTGTTCCAAACAGTTGTTTACGTATATGTAGTATTGTAGTATTGAGTGTTAAAGTTCCTAAAGGGGCGGTACAGTGGTGAATCTGTGATGTGTATGGTTGAATCTTGTAATGACGTCATGATATAATTAACCTGCCTATGTAGTTGTGAAATCCTCATTGTGTTGTTGTATTGTGCTACATTGTTATTGTGTGCTGAATAAAATCTAAATGTGTGCTTTGTGGTTGCGTGATGGGTGATGCGTGTTATGTACATATACGTATATATTGTGATTGTGTCCCACATATGCTGACTTCTATATAGCGGTCTGGCATTGTTGTTCCTTCCCATAAAGTGACATCTGTAATCTGGTGTAATGATGTTCTTGTTGTACGTAATTCCTAATGGTTTCTGGTGATGGAATCATGATGTTAAAAGTACTGTAAAATCCATATGTTGTGTTTTGTGATTCCTAGAGAGAATGTAATGTGTTTTCCCCCATCATTTGAATGCACATGTATGAGTGAATGTTAAAAGTAATGTATGTGCATCCATGAGTGATTATGTGTTAAGCCTATGTAAATATGCAGTTGCTGCAAGCATATGAGTTGAATAACTGAAATGCAATAATAAAGGTAAATGAGAGGTGTTTCCCATTGTGTAGTGTTTGTGAATCCAGAAATGTGTATTGAATTTTATTTTAATTTTAAATGTAATTTTATTTAAATAATAATGTGTTACTAGTGATGTGGATTTGTAGTTGATGTAATCTAAAAGTGTGAAACAAATTTATGGTGTTGTGAATATTTAATAATTAAAAACCATAAGTCCACCATAGGGAAATAGTCATTTCTTGATCTATTTATCATCGCTAGGTCTAACGCATAAAATCATGTTTTTTCTAGCGCTGGTATTTGGAGTTTTTCAGTCTACGCTATTTGCGTGCGTTAGGGAAATGAGGGTTTCGCGTGCACGAGCACGTCTTCCCAATAGAAGTCAATGGAGGCTCTAAAGATTTCTAAAATTTTTTTCTAAGACTGGTTTTCCTCGTAAAGTGAGTGACGTCATGAGCTTGTGTGAAAAAGTAACTAAATCGTGTTCTTTTTGTAATAAATAAAAATTTTGTGTATGTCATGTGGTGTATATTGTTTGTATGCATCGATGAGTGTATGTTTGTGATAATGTTATTAGTTAGATGTAGGTATATGAGGGTCTTTTCCCGTATGTCCATGTAAGTCAATGGGAAAATGGATTTTTGTGGATTTCTTTCAAACACCCGAGATCTCGCAACTTTAATCCTTTGTATTTTAACGAAAACAAAATAAATATGAAAAATAAAGATAGTGTAGTGTTTGTATGAGTGTAAGTGTACTTTGTCTAATATTTGTTTTGTGATTCGTGGATGTTTTTTTTGTCGGTATATGTTTACTACTGGGTCTGAGGTGGCGGTAGAAAGTTGAGCGTTAGGTGTATTTTGAGTCGCGGTAAATAAACTCTAAATACCGGAGTGCGTAAGAAACCAGCGTTAGGAGCCTCTAACGCTGGTTTTCACGGCTAACGCCGAACTCTAAATCTAGGCCTATATATGCACATATATATATATATATACTTTATAGCCCTTTCCAAACAAATACCTTGTCATATACCATATACATTTTAACCCTTATAAAAACTATTTATTAATATTTTTATTAAATATTTTTAGCAGAAAGTGTAATACTTTATTTAAATGTATTTATGTCGTGTTTGGTGATTTTTTTTTTAAACCTTACACTTTATGCTATGGGGCCCATATATCCATGTCTGGCGGACATGATAGTGCTTCTCTTTCTGTATGTGTGTATATAAATTTGATAATGTTTAGTAAGCAATCACCTATTCTAAGCTTAAAGGGACACTGAACCCCATTTTTTTTCTTTTGTGATTCGGATAGAGCATGCAATTTTAAGCAACTTTCTATTTTACTCCTATTATAACTTTTCCTTCGTTCTCTTGCTATCTTTATTTGAAAAATAAGGTATCTAAGCTTTTTTTTGGTTCAGAACAGTGGAAAGCTCTTGTTTATTGGTCGGTTAAATTAATTCACCAATCAGCAAGAACAAAAATGGGCCGGCATCTAAACTTACATTCTTGCTTTTCAAATAAAGATTCCAAGAGAATGAAGAAAATTTAATAATGGGAGTAAAATAGAAGTATATAAAAAAAGTGATAGGCGCCTATTATATGTAAGACACACTCAAATAAAAGTGTGATTATTAATGTGCCACATAATATAAAAGAGGGGGCCACTGAATGCCATATATGGGGCACTGAAAGCCTATTAACGATATAAGTGAGAAACTGCTGACAGTTATACAGTGTGAGACTGCTAACAGTGATACAGTGTGTAATGTGTCAAAGTGAAGTAACACATATGCTCAAAATACAGAAACAAAAAACAATACAGGTGATATCGAACCAAAGACCATCCGGGGTTCGATCCAGATTACAGTTCAGATAATCAAGAGAAATGCGGCAGCTGTGCTCCTTCAAGGACTGACGGGCAGCCAGCAGAGATCTATAGACAATGAGGAGACAAGAAAAGGAGGCGCCACAATAGTGTGAATTTGTCAGGTACCAATGCCCATGCACATATCAAGATGTCACTTACTAGATGTAGAGCACTTGAAAAGTGCCACAGGTGCGAGCTGGACCATTAATAGTTGCCCAGCGAGCTATCCTCCCGAGATGTGTACCAGCACACTCGATATTAGTGACAGGATCCCAGTCGAGTAGATAGGACAACAACTTCTCTTGCAAAAGGTGTATCAGCAAACACTCAAAAAATGTCCATATAAGAATATAATCGAATATAGCTGAATCATTTGAGCATATGTGTTATTTCACTTTGACACATTACACACTGTATCACTGTTAGCAGTCTCACATTGTATAACTGTCAGCAGTTTCTCACTTATATCGTTAATAGGCTTTCAGTGCCCCATATTTGGCATTCAGTGGCCCCCCTCTTTTTTATTCTGTGGCACGTTAATAATCACACTTTTATTTGAGTGTGTCTTACATATAATAGGCGCTTATCACTTTTTTAATATATTATTGTTTTTCATCATTTGGCACCGGTGAAGAGCGACTATTTTGTACTTGAGATTGTTTTATTTCCCATATCACTGGGTTATTTCCCATATCACTGTTTACACACAGTCTAAGATGCAAAGCAAAGAACTACGTAATCAGAGTCGTTTGACTCTAAGTAGCTGTGAAAATCCAATGGAAATCTCTGCACCTTTAGACAATGCTAATTTATCTATGAGCCAATTGTTTTGTAAACTTGAGGATGCACTGAAACAGGAACCCTAGGGGTTTAAGACTTTCTAAACTTTGTTCTTTTACTAATAATGAAGGGTTAATATCTAAATGGCAGAACTTACTATCTGAGTGCTCTTTCAAATTAATCGATTTATTGATTGAGCATAGAGAGATGCTATTGAGGAATACTGAATCATCCATAGAAGAGCTTCAAACAGCTCTTGTTAAATATGAACAGCACTCTGACTATGAAAACAAAAACAAAGAGATTTTAGAAAAAACGGATAATTATCAGAGAAAATTAATTAAAATTAAAGCTAAAAAACTAGCTAGGGATGAGAAGGATTACTCAGAAGGTTGTATTTACACTAATAAAACTACTTCTAATGTTAATCTAGAAGAAGATCAGGAACCAAAGGAGCCTTCTACTAGTAAAAATAGTGACAAAGAGGATAAATGGGCTTGAGTGGAATATAAAAAACCTAAGGACAAGAAGAACAATATGACCCCTAAGAATAATAACTTTTACCCAAGAAATACTAATAAAAATATTAATAAGGGCCATGATGTATACAGACAAGATTACCCCACTTGGAGACAGGATAATTATTCCTATCCCCAAAGACATTTTAAAGAGAGGAATAATTTTACTAATTTTAGAGATGAAGAGAATGAATGGTACAAAAGGGAACAATATAGGGACTTTAGCAATACCAATTATAGACAGATCAGTCTGATAGAGCATATTCTAATAGTAGGCCTCAGTATAGGGACTCTCTGGTGATTAGGCAGGCAGATAAGGGAGGTGGGGTGGTATTGCAAGACTGGAGTGACTATTTAAATGAAGCAAATCCCATTCTATTAGATACTGAATATTATAGGAGACTCTCATATAACCCTACAAAGGAATATCTAACTAGTCTTGTCAAATTAATAGATGATGGTTACTTTAAAGGTATCCTCACCAAGAAAGAAAAAGAATATCTTTGCCTAATCCTCCAGGTCGCCCGATTATTTCGGGAATTGGTAATCTCACATGCAATTTATCTGAATACATAGATTTGTTTTCAAAAAAAGAAGTACAATGTTTACCATCATATATAAAGGATACACCAGACATTATTAATAAACTGAAGAATCTAGATACTAAAAACCTACTGTGGCTGACGTGCGATGTATCTGCCCTATACTACACTATAGCGCACGATTTAGGTGTACAGGCTATGGAGGAATTTTTAGATAGAGATATGTATTTACCTGAACAACAGAAAATATTTTTACTGGATGCTATTTCATTTGTGTTGAAGCACTATTATTTTTTGTTTCAAGAACAGTTTTTTGCAGACTAAAGGAACGGGCATGGGGACTAGGTTCGCCCCTAGTTTTGCCAACCTTTTCATGGGAATCTTTGAGGAAAGATACATTTACAATTCCCAAGCTGGGGCGAACCTAGTCTTCTATGGCGGTTTCATTGATGATTTGCTTTTCATTTGGAGGGGAACAGAATCTGCCGCTGTAGAATTTGTAGAATCGCTTAATACGAATAATATGGGATTAACATTTACATCCAATATATCAAAAGAACAAATTGAATTTCTGGATCTTATATTGTATTGGGATTATAAGGGATGTATTTTGACTAAAACCTTTTTCAAGACTGTGGATACAAACAGTTATTTAAACTATAGGAGTAACCATTATAGACCATGGAAGGATAATATTCCTTATAATCAGTTCTGCAGAATACGCAGAAACTGTACAGATGTCTCATTTTTTGATGAACAAACATTCTGAAAGAAAGATTCCTAGAAAGAAACTATCCACCTAAATTAGTAGAAGACAGCTATGTAAGGGCCAGAAATAAATAAAGAATGGAATGTTTCACTTCCAAAGAAATATGCCAACAAGATGAAATATTAGGTAAAAATAAAAGTAATAATAATCCCCGCTTTATTACCAGATACAATAACAATCACAACCTAATCAAAACTATTTTACAGAACCATTGGTATATCTTAAAGGGTGATCCGATATTAAAAGAACTACTTGCAGATACCCCCATTTGTACTTTCAGGAGAGCCCAGACTCTAAAAAACAAACTGGCGCCCAGTAAGATTCTAATGAAAAAAACTTTAAATAGAAGTGTTAATAGGCAGAATACTAATAGCTTTCTGGAGAGTAAAAATTTTTTTTTCAGAAGTAGAAAAGCTAATTGTGGTTTGTGTAGTTATACTGCGGGAAATAGAACTGAATTCATGTCCCACTCTACTAAGGAAAAATTTAATATTACATCTCGCTTCACTTGTGACTCTGCATTTGTTGTTTATTTGTTACAGTGTAAGTGTGGAGTACAGTATATTGGAAGAACGTCAGACCCATAAAAAAGAGATGGGGGAACATTTGAGAAATGTCAAGAATTTAAAGAAAATATCTATCAATCATAGTGTCCCTAGTCATAAAGAAAAATTTCATATAGGAGAGGATGATATTTTCAGAATTTTTCCAATAGAGTCTGTGGCACCAAAATGGGGTAGAAATAGGTTCATTCACCTCAGGCAGAGAGAGACCTATTGGATATGGAAGCTTAAAATGCTTAAACCTCATGGTCTCAATGAGAACATAGATATGGCAGCTTTCAATTAGGTTTCCTGTATGCATTACACCTTGATCCATATTGACCTATGATATTTTAATATTATTTTTATAGAGTTGTATTACTTTATTTGATTTTTGTATTTGCACTATGTTATTTATGTCTGCATTTCTTGGTGATTTTCTGCAAAGGACTGTGCATAAATAGCAATCCTCTGAGCCGGCTTTAATGTAGGTTTATGGGGTATTATTAACTTCTATCAAATGATTTTGATTTTTTCCAACAGTATACTTCATGGGTCTCTCCATATTATGTAGTTCCCTTATCTTGATACTGTTCTTTTGATTTATATAAGTCTGCAATTTTTTATTATTCAGCAGTTATTAATATGATCATATGCCTTTCTGGGCTTTTTATTGTATATTTTTTTATATTATATTTTATATACATACATTTATTTTTATGAAATTATATAGTGTGTTCGTATGCTTGCGGATCCGTTTGGTCATTGTTATATACTTTTGCCATTATCCCCTGGTGTCATTTTAGGTTGCTAACTGGTCCCGTGCTATTTTTGCACACGATTTTGAAATATTGTCTTTTTGTCAGTGTATGTTTGTTGTTTATGGCGCTGGCATTTTTGGGCCACCTCCCTTTCATTTTTGGGAGGTTTTTTTGTATCGATCTGTTTGCCACCTATGGCAATATTTTATCTGATTATATTTATTACATTTTCCCTCAACATTACTTCACACTGATTGGCTAAACACTATTGTAGGGGCTGGGTTCACACACACCTCTATTTCCAACGTATCAACATCTAGCCGGCTCAGCCTAAGGCTGCTATTGGTTCATGGTTTTAGCACGCATGCGCACACACCGGCTTTAGACGCCGAGTTTTGTTTTATAAGTCGTGTTGTTTTTGTGTGAAATATACACCTGATGAAACGGTTATCATACCGAGAAACACGTAGTGGATTGTGTACTTAATAAATCACCCTATTTTATTTTACCCTTTGACATCACAAAGTCTTTATTCAGCTATATTCGATTATATTCTTATATGGACATTTTTTGAGTGTTTGCTGATACACCTTTTGCAAGAGAAGTTGTTGTCCTATCTACTTGACTGGGATCCTGTTACTAATATTGAGTGTGCCGGTACACATCTCGGGAGGATAGCTCGCTGGGCAGCTATTAATAGTCCAGCTCGCACCTGTGGCACTTTTCAAGTGCTCTACATCTAGTAAGTGACATCTTGATATGTACATTGGTACCTGACGTATCAACACTATTGTGGCGCCTCCTTTTCTTGTCTCCTCATTGTCTGTAAAATAGAAGTGGCTTAAAATTGCATGCTCTATCTGAATCACAAAAGAAAAAATTTGGGTTCAGTGTCCCTTTAAGATACATCAGCAACATAACCCATTGTGGAGCTGCCCTCTAGGAATGAGATAGTGGCTAACTCACGTGTTACTGCTTATTGAGGAAACTGTCTGTGTAGATTTTTTGTTAGTCATATCATATTATAATTTACTTCAGTGTTTCTTATCCATCAATTGGGAGTGTCAGACACTTGCTCGGAGACCCAAAATAGGCAAAACAAAAGTGAGTGAGCACCTGGCAGCTGCAGTTTGTTTGGTGACATCATGAAATTTTGAGAAGGCTAGTTCCTACAGTTCCCAGTTCCAACATAAAAAGGATTCAGGTGGCTGTGCACTTAGAGCACATGAACACCAGGCAATGGGCAGCTGGGGATATTTTGTATCTATGGTGGTAAAGCCCTTGGTGCCCTTCAAAATGGTCCAGAGCTATTCCTAAACTTACAACGAAATTGTAAAATTCCCTCACAAAATAAATGCTAGTCTGCCTGTGGGCTTTGAGAATCCTAACCCAGTCCTGGATAGGTTGTGGACATGGTGCAATTACATTCTAGACCAACAATGAGTGGCTCCCCCCTGTAACCCATTTCCTTAGAACTTCTTGTCTAGTCTAACTGGAATATGTCTATGTAGTTTTAGGGGCATATTTATCAAAGTGCGAGTGGACATGATACGAAGTAGCATATAATGTGCGCTGCACATCGATAAATGCCGACAGCATACGCTGTCGGCATTTATCATTGCACAAGCAGTTCACCAGAACGGCTTGTTCAATACCGCCCCCTGCAGATTCGCGGCCAATCAACCGCTAGCAGTGAGTGTCAATCACCCCGATCGTATTCGATCGGGTTGATTTCTGTCCGTCACCTCAGAGCAGGCGGACAAGTTATGGAGCTCCATTCGGAGCTTGATAATTCGGCCCCTCAGCCCTAATGCTCCTTTGACTGCACAACATACTGGGAAGAGTTGTTAACAACCATGTGCCCTTAAAAAGATTCAGCTGCCCCAGGCAAAAATTTAGGTGTGGGTAGCAGTGGCAACACCAACAAGTGGTAGTAAGTGGTAGGGCACCCACGGCTGTCTTGGTAGCTCAAAACATGAGCTTCTGGGACTAATTTTAAGGCTTAAAAAGTGCCCTGGCATTTGGAATTGTAAAGCATTTTAACACTTTATTCTTTCATTGTTGCTTACCTATGTATTTACACCTGCATAGGAGTTAAATATTTAGTTAAAGTCCGTTCTAAAGCAGCAGTACCCTACTGGTGAGCCAGTTAAAAGAGGTATTTGTATGCAGCCAACAATCACCAGCTAGCTCCCAGTATTTCACTGCTGCATTTCAACCTACCTAGGTATGCTTTTTTCAAAAAAGGATACCAAAAGACCAATGTGAATTTGCTAATAGAAGATGCATTTTCTTTCTAAACCATGAAAGACTCATTTTTACTCTCATGTCTTTTTATACACAAAACGGAATTCACCATAAAATGTTGAATTATACGTTGAGAAAAACAAATGCAATGCGCTTTCATTATGTATTTTAATAAGAAATCTATTTCAGTTTAATGGCTATTTAATATGTTGTTTAATATGTTGGTCTTTTTAGCATATAAGATTTAAGTCCCCAAAATCTAATGCACTCCACTCAGGTGAGATGATCTGAAAAGTCTTGTCAATACCGCAGCGGAGACTCCTATATTACAATACAAGGTCTAAACAAAATCACAAAGATTCTGTTTATTTTTTCACCATGACAGCATTTTTATTTTCAAATTTAAAAAATACCATATTTATTTATTTTTCGGAAAAATGAATATCGTACACACACAAAAAAATAATTGAGACCCGCACCGCAATCATTTTTTTGGGGAAAAACTATTTTTTGGATCTTATTTTATAGACTATAGCCTTTCTAAATCATTCTTTACTGTATGTCTTATACAAGCAATATAAAGCTTTTTCTTGACTAATATGATTTCCACAAGGCTATGAATAACAATAGTTTTAATGATTTCATATTTTCAGAATATGTGCTGACAAAAGGACAGTGTGTTCCCTTTCCTTCTGTCCGTCCTTTGGGAACAATAACATTTTCTGTCAAGTTTTGTGTATTCTCTAACTGTGATTCCAGAGGACCTGCATCATAACATTTGTTTCACATACTGGTTGCGTAAACATATTCGTGGCTGGTTTTATTCTTCATTACAAAGTCTTAAGGATTAATCCTTCTTGTCTCCAGTTTTATTTTTTGCAAAATAATTTGTTAAACATTTAGCACATAATTAAAAAATGTTCAAAAATAAAGCTAAAATATATTTTAAGAGTCTCTTTTTTAAATATATGGCATTTGCCTAAGAGTAAAATACAATATAATACAGACATTGCCTAAAATGCTTGTTATTTTTTTTAAAGGGGCATTAAAGGGACATGAAACCCAATTTTTTTTTCTTTCATGATTCAGATAAAGAATGTAATTTTAAACAACTTTGACATTTATTTTTATTATCTAATTTGTTTAGTTCTCTTTGTATATTTTGCTGAAAATAATACCTAGGTAGGCTCCGAAGCTGCTGATTGGTGGCTGCACTTGTATGCATTTTTGTCATTGGCTTTAACCTAGCTCCCAGTAGTGCATTACTGCTCCTTTAAACAAAGTATACTAAGAGAAAGAAGCAAATTAGATAACAGAAATAGAAAGTTGTTTAAAATTGCATGATCTATCTAAATCATTTTGGGTTTCATATCCCTTTAAACCCAAAACTGATTACTCATAATGGTAGGGCTGCCACAGCAGCCATGTTTTCCTGGACAGTTATAAGTTACACATGTTGCAGGGTGGGACATGTGTTGTGCCTCTGGATCAGCACTATTCATGTTCCTCCCTGCAGACCCTGAAGCATGTGTAACTCATAACTCATCAGGAAAGAATGGCCAAGGTTGCAAAGGTCTCCATTAAAGGGCCATAATTCCCAAATGTTTAAACACTTGAAAGTTATGCAGCATAGCTGTAAAAAGCTGACTAGAAAATATCACCTGAACATCTCTATGTAAAAAAGAAAGATATTTTACCTCAAAAGTTCCTCAGTAGCCACATCCCATTGTAAAGGATTTCTAAGCAGCATATCAGTATGTCTGTCCTGGGACAGCCAAAGGGATGAGCCTCGTGCACTCTCATTTTATTTCCCTATTCAGTGTAAGGAAGTTTACAATGAAATCTCATGAGAGTTAAGTCAAATCTCATGAGATCACAGTAAAAGAGTTTATGACCTCAGCACTGCTGATGCTGATTGGCTGCTGTTCATTTCTTCATTTCTTCATTTTTTATTTTTGTTTTACCTGCAGCTGGGTATAACTTTTTCACAGAACTTACTCTGCTGAGCTGAGGAGATTGTGAGGTAAAATATCTTCCTTTTTTACATAGAGATGCTCAGGTGTCTGCTTTTTACAGTTATACTGCATCAGTTTCAAGTGATTTAACATATGAGTATTATGTCCCTTTAAGTGTAACACTATTGATAGAGTGGGGTAGGTTATCTTGCGGTGGCCTATGCTTTTAGCAGATAGTGCAGAGTGGTATTGGTGAGCTTTTTTTTTTTTTGAGACATGAAGTAAATGATTATAGCTTGCTGATTTGCATTACAAACCACATGTAAATATTTGCATTATATTTAGACTTACTTCTTAGTAAACAAAGCTTTCATAGTAAAAATAAGGATTTGGGCAGAATTTAAAGAATATGGTGTATGACAAGAATCCAGACATGTATTTATGTGTATTAGTGTGAGTGTGTGAATGTATATATATATATTTACACACAATAGATTTACGCACACTATGCTTACACACATGTATATACAGTATACACAGATATATATATATGTGTGTGTGTGTATATGTAGCTAAAGTGTTTCATATATAAATATATATATATATATACAGAATATGTGTGTGTGTATGTATCTGAAGTCTTTTATGCTTAGAGTGATGGTAAATCCAAGCGTATAACAAACGCTAGGATTTACGATCACTAAAAATAAACATTAGCTTCAGTCATCATTTACTAAACAAAACTGTGTTAAGCTCACTCTATCCATCCTGAAACTATTGCTAACTCAGCACCTCAAACCCATGGCACATCGCTCTTCTCCAATGAGGTGACATTTCCACCATTTCCATCAATAGCCGTGCGTTGATACAGAACACTGTCAGTTGACATGCACGGCTATTGGTTTAGAGGTGGAAACTACACCTCATTGAAGAAGAGTGAAATGCTGTAGGTGGCCGGAGGCGCTGAGTTAGCAATATCGTTCCGCACAGATAGGGTGAGATTAACACTTTTTTTTTAGTAAAAGATGCCTAAAGCTAATGTTTATTTCTAGTGATGGTAAATCCTAGCGTTTGTTATACACTTGGATTTACCATCACTTTAAGTTTCTTTCAAACAGTATAGGGCAGCAATGAAAAAATCTACTACTTCAGCTTATTGGTTGCTCTTCATCGGTTTGGTGTTCAAGTGCTATCCAACATGCACTACTAGACTTTTGCTTGCACAATAAAAAATAACAACACTTTTGTTTATTAATTGAATTGTTTGGATTGTTGTATATATGGGGGAACTAAACAGATGAATAAAAACATTTTGTATTAGTTTATTTAGTAAATTAATCAAATTTGTTTGGATACACTTCATTATCTTTTTGGCAATCATTATTTTGACTTATCTACTGTTAAATTAATGAACATATACAATCATTGTAATATTGCTGTAAAATACATCTGAAAAATGTACTTGTTCTAATATCTTTAAACACTAGTGATCATATTTTGGACCTGGGTATGCTGCAATTGGCTGACCTGGCTACACACTACATAATGATTGCTTAGAGCAGTGCACAAAAAAAAGGATGAGAACATTCCCCTACTTATTATTGACTTCAATCACACCCATTGCTAACAGGTGCATACAATCCAGTAAATAGCCATGACATTTCCATATGCAGTACAATGGATCGTATTGAAGAGCTCCTTGAAATGTGACACAGTTTGTAAAGTATCTGCCTTGCTAGATTTGTCCTGACCAACTGTAAGTGCTATTATTGTGAAGTGAAAGCATTTAGTAGCAACAACACCCCAGCTATAAAGTGAATTGGAATTCCTAGCCAGAACTTCTCAACTAACATCACTGCCTGATCTGATAAATGTTCTTTGGCTTAATGGGCACAAATTCACATAGACATATTCCAAAATGTAGGGAAAACTCTTCTCTGAAGAGTTACAGCTGTTGTGGCCAAAAAGTAAAGGCCAACTCCATATAAACAAAGTTTTGGAATGGGATGTCCAATAAGGTTGTATAGGTGTGACGGTCAGGTGTACACACACTTTTGGCCATAGAGTGTATGTCTTTTAAATTCAGGGCTAGATTACAAGTGGTGCACTATAGATAACGTGCACATGATAACCAGAATTGCTGGACCACTCTACTATTAGCATGCAACTTTGATATTACAAACACATGGGAAAAACATGTTAACCATTGAAGGGTTAATGTGCTCAACTTCACTTGAGCACAACTATTACTTTCAATTGATATTGCAACAGCACTAATTTGTGCTGGTATTAGAATTTGTTATAATGTGTGTGTGTGTGTATATATATATATATATATATATATACAGTATCCCACAAAACTGAGTACACCCCTCACATTTTTGTAAATATTTTATTATATCTTTTCATGTGACAACACTGGAGAAATGACACTTTGCTACAATGTAAATTTGCTGTCCCCTCAAAATAACTCAACACACAGCCATTAATGTCTAAACTGTTGGCAATAAAAGTGAGTACACCCCTAAGTGGAAATGTCCAAATTGGGCCCAATTAGCCATTTTCCATCCCCGGTGTCTTGTGATTCGTTAGTGTTACAAGATCTCAGGTGTGAATGGGGAGCAGGTGTGTTAAATTTGGTGTTATCACTCTCACACTCTCTCATACTGGTTACTGAAAGTTCAACATGGCACCTCATTGCAAAGAACTCTATGAGGATCTGAAAAAAAAAGCATTATTCCTCTACATAAAGATGGCCTAGGCTATAAGAAGATTGCCAAGACCCTGAAACTGAGCTGCAGCACGGTGGGCAAGAGCATACAGCGGTTTCACAGAACAGGTTCCACTCAGAACAGGCATTGCCATGGTCGACCAAAGAAGTTGAGTGCACGGGCTCAGCATCATATTCAGAGGTTGTCTTTGGGAAATAGACGTATGAGTGCTGCCAGCATTGCTGCAGAGGTTGAAGGGGTGGGGGGTCAGTCTGTCACTCCTCAGACCATACAACGCACACTGCATTAAATTGGTCTGCATGGCTGTCATCAGAGAAGGAAGCCTCTTCTAAAGATGATGCACAAGAAATCCCACAACAGTTTGCTGAAGACAAGCAAACTAAGGACATGGATTACTGGAACCATGCCCTATGGTCCGATGAGACCAAGATAAACTTATTTGGTTCAGATGGTGCCAAGCGTGTGTGGCGGCAACCAGGTGAGGAGTACAAAGACAAATGTGTCTTGCCTACAGTCAAGCATGGGGGTGGGAGTGTCATGGTGTAGGTCTGCATGAGTGCTCGCGGCACTGGGGAGCTACAGTTCATTGAGGGTACCATGAATGCCAACATGTGCTGTGACATACTGAAGCATGGGCAGTATTCCAACCTGAAAATTACCCCAAACACACCTCTAAGTTGACCACTGTCTTGCTAAAGAAGCTGAGGGTAGAGTTAATGGACTGGTCAGGCATGCATGTCTCCAGACCTAAACCCTATTGAGCATCTGTGCGGCATCCTCAAATGGAAGGTGGGGGAGCGCAAGGTCTCTAACATCCACCAGCTTTGTGATGTCATCATGGAGGAGTGAAAGAGGACTCCAGTGGCAACCTGTGAAGCTCTGGTGAACTCCAGGCAGGGCTGGAAAATAATTGTGGCCACACAAAATATTGACACTTTGGGCCCAATTTGGACATTTCCACTTAGGGGTGTACTCACTTTTGTTGCCAACGATTTAGACATTAATGGCTGTGTGTTGAGTTATTTTGAGGGGACAGCAAATTTACACTGTTATACAGGCTGTACGCTCACTACTTTACATTGTAGCAAAGTGTAATTTCTTCAGTGTTGTCAAATTAAAAGATATAATAAAATATTTACAAAAATGTGAGGGTTGTACTTACTTTTGTGAGATACTGTATATAGATGTATATGTTCATATAGATATATAGGTATAGATATATCTAAAAAATAAAAAAATAATAATAATAAAAAAAAAAAATATATATATATATATATATATATATATAGATATATATAGATATATATATATAAACCACAAGATTACAGGGGTGAACTCAAAGAAGTGAGTGTCACCACTGGGAGCCAAGGCAGCGCACACTTGTGAGAGGATTTTAATTAATTGCGTTGGTGGAACCTAACACCGCAATCACTGTTAGCAAAATATATGTATTCCAACAGATTGCCAATATATTACAATCAAATAATATGCATACAAGAAAATAATAATAATAATATACTTATCACACTCTGCAATATCCCTGAAATAGGAAAAAAGAAAGATATTGTGCTTCTGATGGTCAGATGTAATAAGGTTTCAGTATAGCTGGTGTCTCAGTGCTGCTCGTTGTATAACTCTCAAGGTTCAATTTGAGTGAATAAGGTACAGCTGCAGGGATCTAGAAAAACAAGCGCACAGATACACTTTTCATAGTGCAAATCAATTTAATACCATAAAAACATGTAACATGGATTCAGTAATTAGGAATGTATCCTGCTCACAAAGGTAACCCCAATCATATGAGGTAAGTGTAAGCAGTCGGATCCTTAAAGTGTCCCCACTTATTACTGGCAACAAGTCCCAATGAGGTAGGAAAGTCTCCTTGTTGTTAGTGTCCCCAGTACAGTTCAAAGTGGTTTCGGTTAAAGAGGTAGCGGTTAGTATTCTCAGAAAGTTCCAAGGCTTGGTTCTTGAATAGCTCTCTGACACTCCTTCAGTATATCTCTGACTGTGATTCCTCTGATCAAGCTTCAGATGCCACTTCCATTCTGGAAGCACAAATTGTTCTCTAAAGTGTTTGTGCAAACTCTAAAGATCCCTGCAGCTGTACCTTATTCACTCAAATTGAACCTTGAGTGGTTATACAACGAGCAGCACTGAGACACCAGCTATACTGAAACCTTATTACATCTGAACATCAGAAGGACAATATCGTTCTTTTTTCCTATTTCAGGGATATTGCAGAGTGTGATAAGAGCGGTAAGACTAATCGGAACTTTCTGAGAATACTAACCACTACCTCTTTAACCGAAACCACTTTGAACTGTACTGGGGACACTAACAACAAGGAGACTTTCCTACCTCATTGGGACTTGTTGCCAGTAATAAGTGGGGACACTTTAAGGATCCAACTGCTTACACTTACCTCATATGATTGGGGTTACCTTTGTGAGTAGGATACATTCCTAATTACTGAATCCATGTTACATGTTTTTATGGTATTAAATTGATTTGCACTATGAAAAGTGTATCTGTGCGCTTGTTTTTCTAGATCACTGCATATATATATACAAATAAAAAGAGCACTTTCTTCTATATGAAGAACACTGGAATATAAACTATTTGTAACTCACTTTGGGTTTAGCACAGTTGGTCTTATGCAGTGTCGGGTTAATGTATGAAAAATAACTCTTAGGTTTTTTAACAATGTGCCCCATAGAAGTGTATGGGGAGAAGTTAGGTCCGTAGCGGTATCCAAAGTCTTGAAGCTACAGCGCATCAGACTTTTTCTCATGCGCTAATTTTTTACTTTTAACTTGTAATATTTACCCATGGACAGCACTGCGGAATTTGTTGGCCCTTTATAAAGATTAATAATCGGCAAAAAGTTATTTAGTGTGCCACTTAGTATTTGATTACTGATATAAACCATGCATATATAAAACGATAATTAAATAGCTTTTTAATTTGAGTTAACATAACATTATACAAGTGTTTACCGTATAAATGGAAGGATAAGGTTGCAGACATAAAAAAAAATATGAGCTAGATTACAAGTAGCGGGCTATTGTAAGCAAAAGATGCGATAAGCTATACTGCAAACCATGCTAACTAGCTCAAATACTACAAGTTCAAAGTAAACGGTTGTGCTCGAGTGCTAACAAAATTTGTGCTCAACGGATTAGAGCACCTGAAGAGCTAGCGTAAAGTGTAAGGGTTAAAAAAATATGCGTATTACTTGAGCTCCAAGTACGGAGAGGCAGAGCTTCAGTATCTGGCACCTTTAAAGGGACAGTCTACACCAGAATTTGTTTAAAAAGATAGATAATGCCTTTATTAATAATTCCCGAGTTTTTTATTTTTTTTATTTTTTTATTTAAAATTTTTTATTGAGGAGAGAAAACATATAATATTTATAAACAGTATGCAATATAATATCTACATTTTATAGCAAGAGTGAATATTTTGCTTTAGAGTCCTCATTTTCCTTCCCCGTCTGTAATATATTAGGTCACTCTTGGACCTTTCAGGTCCAGGGGATATTATTACGCAAAGAACAAAAAGTATCTTACATTGACAAAATCATTACAATCATTACAAGTATGATATTAACAAGTTGTATTCCAGATACTTAGACCTGAGCTGAACATAATGTATGGGCATAACATCTTGACACATTCTATTAACCGTTGAACAGCTTCAATATAAATTTAATACATTAAACTATTGTGACCTGGTAGTGTAAAAATTAGAAACTGTGCCTACTGTATTTATCCTAAGAAAGTTGTACAAAACCCTTTGGAAAAAACAAAACTTCCCTTTTATGCACGTTTATCTGTGGGGTCAGTCTGGAGGTACAGATTGGGATACCATATTTGAAGAGAATGAACATTAAAGGAAAAAGAGAAAGGTGGTTAACTATGGGTGGTTTACTATCCTATTAATATATATATATATATATATATATATATATATATATGCCTAAAGTAGGTAGTGTTATCATGGATGCCAAATGCTATGTGCATTGTGTCTGTCTCGCGGTCCCGGCCGCGGACCGCCCAACAAGACAGTTTATGTGAGTCTGCACTACCTGATGACATAGCTTTTCGTAGGATCTAGTGCCTCTCCTTCTATATGACTTGAGCAGTGTCTTCTTAGGGGCCCGCCCTTAACCCCCATGACACACACCTATTTACCTAGTTTGAGGAAGGATGATAACACTTCACCCAGCGACATACTGTTTAAAAACTCCCATTAAAATAAATATATGTGATACAGACATCCCACTGGTGGTTCTACTTTCCTTTAACTAATTATTGTGCATATGAAGCTATAGAGGGTTTATATACATAAGAGTTGAAGTATGCTGGTTATATCATACAATGCTACATGAACGAATTTGAGCCCTATGTGCATAATGAATAACATTCCTAAACAAAACATCTACAAAGAGAACCATATTCTCAAACAGAACAAAACTTTATTTAACTTAAGGCTTAGTAAGATCGTAATATTTAGCTATAGTCCTAGGGGTCTTATCCCTGCTTGACTCTTACAGAGGTTGTTAGGTAACAGCTAGACCCCCTATTAAATGTCCTGCCTTTGATCTTGATCCCGGCGCAGCCAGAGTAATGCTGAAGTGCTTACCCAGTGTAGCTGGTTCTTTGATCGCTGTGCGATGCTCCATTTTGCAGGGTATAGGTCTTGGGGATTTCTGGAGAATCACCGTATAGTGAGGGATTTAGGATCTCTGGAGTTACGGACCTTCCGGAGTCACCCCTCAGGCCCAGAGGCAACTCCAGCGTTCTCGGCCAGTGCCCGCTCAGGTGTAATAGCTGAGCTGTCTTCGTGCGATAATAAGGTGGCTCCTTCGCACCTTCTTTTTCGGCCTCCACCACCGCTACTCGATGCTTCTATTTTACCAGGCGCCATCTTAACTTGAAGGGCATGCTGTTGTAGCCCGTCTCTCCACGCCGCTTTGCACCAGGAGAGCCCCGGTAAGCTTTGTCTGCCCAGTCGTTCTGCTCTGTTGGTAGAGATATGTAAAGTAGAGTATCAGCTCGTTGAGAAGGCTCCCTCTTTATCTGAGTGCTAAGGGTTTCAACTTTCATGGGCCTCGTGTAAGATTCAGGTCTGTGGGCAATAATTCGCTGCATAGTTTTCATCGTTGATGTAGTCTGTGGTAATCTATCTATAAGAAGCTGCAGTTCACTCTCAGATAGCGCTTTCTCAATGAGAGGTTGGAAGAGGCTCTCTAGCCTTATAAGAAATACGTCCCATTTGTCTGGAAGGGGATTACCTCTCATGGTAGTTATGGTGTTCGGCAGCCTTTCTATTTTCTAATATTTTGCGTAGTTGTCCACTGTCAACAGCAATGTTGTATAAAGTTACGAGCACTCTCGTGTCTCAGCAATAAGTAGTTGTGTGAACAGCTCTGGTCAAACACCCCAGAGAAGCTGGGGGGGAGGCGCTGCCTGTAAGTTTGCCACGACTACAGGCCTCAGGTGTCCTTTTCCGACCCTGGGGTCATTAATACAGCAAACAAGTATAATTTTTGTTAATGTTCAGTAATATTCACGAATCCAGTCGTGTGGGCTCTTGATGCTGTGTAAATCAAGCAATAACTGGCATATTATTAGCTCTTCTCCCAGAAGCACTAGAAAAATGTGACCGCTCAGAGTCACTTCGTGGACACGACCCCCCCCCCCCCCCCGAGTTTTTAATAACCAACAGAGTTATATTTATATACTTTTTACCTCTGTGATTACCTTGCATCTAAGCATCTGCAGACTGCCCCCTTATTTCAGTTCTTTTGACAGACTTGCATTTTAGCCAATCAATGCTTACTTCTTAAGTAATTCCACGGGCAATGTAATCTATATGGCACACATAAACTAATGCCCTCTAGTTGTGAAAAATGTCAAAATGCACCCAGATAAGAGATGGCCTTCAAGTGCTAAGAAATTAGCATATGAGCCTACCTAGGTTTAGCTTTCAACTAAGAATACAAGGAGAACAAAGCAAAATTGATGATAAAAGTAAATTGGAAAGTAGTTTAAAATTGCATACCCTATCTGAAACTTGAATGTTTATGTTTATTTTTTACTAGACTTTCACTTTAAGTTATTAAAACAGGAAAACTGATTTGAAAAGAGCTACAGGAACTGGATTTATATATAGAACAATATTAATTGGGACGGGGTGGAAGTCTTGGTGAGTTTCCATACTTTTTTTTTTTTTGTAGGATTTGACACCTGGGTTTAATAGTAAGGTTTATTTATTTTTTGTTTTTATTAATAATGGAGATGTCAGACATAACAAATACATAAGTCTTTCCATGGGAGTTTCATGGGCATTTCATAGAGTAACTTGTATTTTAATTAGCAGACAGCACTGTGAATTTCTAATTTTAAAGCACTGTCCTCTTTCTTAGAGGCACCTTCTCAGCCATATTAACCTGCAGTCTTTTAGTGGCGAGAATTTCCATTGTAATAAATCTAGTGAATGTAAAGTGAAACTTAATTTACATATGTATTATTTAAAGTGTTACTTCTCAGAAAAAGTTTTTTGTTTGTAGCGAACGCAGTCTATGTTATGTAAACATACTTTAAATACAGCTGCCCCCTGCAGAGATTGCACTTAAGTGGCGAAGTTGGTAGACTTTTGCTGAAGCTATGATCCCTATTATTTCCTATAGGAGACACCTCGACACTCATCAGAACAGAGAGCGTAAGCCTACTTTCTTTGAATATATCATCGGACCTACAAATTGCAAGACTGTCGATGCCAAAAAGCCGATTTCTTGTGAGTCTGAAGATGCTTTCATCATCAGGGCTATAGTGTGGATCAAAAAAATTATTTTTATTCTCACATTAATTCTGTTCTTTTGATATAATTTGCCAAAGAGCATACCTAGGTAGGCAACCACATGATCTGAGCACTATATGGCATAAGTGTGATCTACTGTACAACAAAGGATAACAGGAGTAAAAATGAAATTTGATAATAAAAGTAAAATGGAATTTTTTTTTAAAACGGCATGCTCTATCTTAATCTAATTTAGTTTCCACTTTCGTATACCTTTTATTGATCCAAACTTAAGTATAAAAATAAACCTGAAATGAAACTGACCACATTATTTAATTAACAAACATCTCTCATGGCGTGTTTGTCATTGTCAATGTCATATGTAAATATTGAAATATTTACCATTTGCTCACTGTAAGTTGTGTTAAATAGATTTGGGATGTTCAAAAGTCAGTATTTTAGAAACTTATGAAAAAAAAATTCCTTATTTAATTTCTGCCTTAAAGTCAACCTTCTTCCACCTTGAATACATGGTTAAGACAACAATATATAGGTTGATAATAAATTGAAAGTGAAAAATAATTTTGACTCCAATAAATGTGAGTTGAATATAAGTAAAAGGTACAAATCTTCAAATCGGAACTTTTTTCAGTATCCAGACTTATTAATTAAAATAAAAAAATAAAATTAATAAATAAATAAAATTAATAAAACTAAGTCATAGGGGTAGATTTATCATAGTGCGAGCGTATATGATACGATGTAGCGGATCATGTCTGCCGCACATCAATAAATGCCAATAGCATACACTGTCGGCATTTATCTTTGCACCAACAGTTTTTGTGAACTGCTTGTGCAATGCTGCCCCCTGCAGATTCGCGGCCAATCAGATGCTAGTGTCAATTAACCAGATTGTATTCGTTCAGGTTGATTTCTGCCCGCGGCCTCAGAGCAGACGGACAAGTTATGGAGCAGTGGAAACAAGGGGCATCAATCTCCATACAGAGCTTGATAAATTGGCCACATAGTCTTCTCTGCCTTCATCTTTGTTTTTTGTTTTTTGTATTTGTAATGGAAATGATAGTCTATATTTAATTAAAACCACAGCTACTACTTTTCTGTTTACAGTACTGTACTTTCTTTCTGATGATAAAAAAGTTAAATAAAACTACTAGATTGTGTGTTTGTTTCGTTACAAATATCTGAATGAACGCACCAATGAGATCTAAAGAAAAGGAAAAAAATCCTGATGAAGTTTGTCATTATTCATTTGTTTTCTTTAAATGACCTTTAAGGGGTAATACATAACTCTAGTGAACGGAAGAGCTGTGCTAACCCCGATCCTTCTTCTCAGAGACCCGGGCTGCTCTAATAGGAGACTTAGGGCTCGATGATATAATCTTCGCCAGCTCAAGCCTACGTTTTAACGCTGACTCTCGCAGGGCTGCCTCGTTGCATTGATTGTAAAAAATGGGCAGTCTGTGCGAGTGGCGAGATGGCTCCTATTAAACGTAATGAAGCTCGCTGGATAGGGGACACTTTGCTGCAGTGTTAAAATCTTTATAGAATTACGCTGGGATTAGAGAGACATTTTCATATACGCCCATGGAACGCCCATCTTCAGCCGATTTTACAAAAAAACAACAATTAATCTTTGCATTTTGTATTTATATGTTCAAATTTCTGTGTGATTTTTGCACATCCAGTGTACTACAATTACGATTTACGCTGTGCATTCTTTAACCCCTTAGTGACCGGACCATTTTTCAATTTTCTTACTGTTAAGGACCAGGGCTACTTTTACTTTTCTGCGGTGTTTGTGTTTAGCTGTAATTTTCCTCTTACTCATTTACTGTACCCACACATATTATATACTATTTTTCTCGCAATTGAATAGCCTTTCTAAAGATACCATTATTTTCATCATATCTTATCATTTACTATAAAAAAGTATATAAAATATGATTAAAAAAATGGAAGAAAAAATCTTTTTTCTAACTTTGACCCCCAAAATCTGTTACACATCCACAACCACCAAAAAACACTCATGCTAAATAGTTTCTAAATTTTGTCCTGAGTTTAGAAATAGCCAATGTTTACATGTTCTTTGCTTTTTTTGCAAGTTATAGGGCAATAAAAACAAATAGCACTTTGCTATTTCCAAACCATTTTCTGTCAAAATTAGCAATAGTTGCATTGTAACACTATCTGTCAGGAATCCCTGAATATTCCTTAACATGTATATATATTTTTTTAGTAGACAACCCAAGGTATTGATCTAGGCCCATTTTGGCATTTTTCATGCCACCATTTCACCACCAAATGCGATCACATAAAAATAATTGTTAACTTTTTCACAAACTTTTTCACAAACTTTAGGTTTCTCACTCAAATTATTTACAAACAGCTTGTGCAATTATGGCACAAATGGTTGTAAATGTTTCTCTGGGATCCTCTTTGTTCAGAAAAAGCAGCCATTTATGGTTTTGGCATTACTTTTTGGTAATTAGAAGGCTCCTAAATGCCACTGCGCACCACACTTGTATTATGCCCAATAGTGAAGGGGTTAATTAGGTAGCTTATAATGAGCTTCTAGGGTTAATTTAAGCTTTAGTGTAGTAGACAACCCAAAGTACTGATCTAGACACATTTTGGTATATTTCATGCCACTATTTCCCCGCCAAATGCGATTGAATAAAAAAAAAATGGTTAACTTTTTCACTAACTTTAGGTTTCTCACTGAAATTATTTACAAACAGCTTGTGCAATTATTGCACAAATGCTTGTATATGCTTCTCTGTGGGATCCCCTTTGTTTAGAAATAGCAGACATATATAGCTTTAGCATTACTTTTTGGTAATTAGAAGGCCACTAAATGCTGCTGCGCACCACACTTGTATTATGCCCAGCAGTGAAGGGGTTAATTAGGTAGCTTATAGAGTTAATTTTAGCTTTAGTGTAGATATCAGCCACCCACCTGACAAATCCCACTCCCTGATCCCTTACTGACCACCCTCAAATAGCTCTCTTCCCTCCCCCACCTCACAATTGTCATCGCCATCCTTAATACTGGCAGAAAATCTGCCAGTACTAAAATAAAATGCTTTATTTTTATTTTTTTATTATTATACATATGCTGCACTGTGTGATCCCCCCCTTAGCCCTCAACCTCCCTGATCCCCCCCAAACACCTCTCTAACCCTCCCCGCTCTACCTATTTGCCGCCATCTTGGGTACTGGCAGCTGTATGCCAGTACCCAGTTTGCTAAATTTTAGGCTTTTTTGTCATAGAAAAAAAACAAACCCAATTTTTTCTGTAGTGTAGCTGCCCCCCCTTAATACACCCTCCCCCTCCCAGATCCCTTTCCCATCAGTTATTCCCCCCTCCCTCTCCCTCTTCCTTGATATCCTCTCCCTCATGCTTTTAGTGTGTAGAGTGTGCACGCGCCCTCGCAGCCCACACACGTGCCCCCGCCCCCCTGAATGCTCACGACATCTGCCGCGCTCTTGATGGACCAGGAACTGCTGAGTGGCCCTCTCTGCATTGGTGTGCTTAAAAAGGGTATTGCACAATGCCTTAATATACGATCGCTTCCAGCTCTTGAAACCCCAGAGGACATGTCAGGTACATCCTTGGGCCTGACACATCCTTGGTCGTTAAGGGGTTAATAATCTTGCCAGCCCAGAGAGCTTTTAATCATCGAGCCCTTAGGGTAGCGGATCCTGGAGCCTGGGTTAAATGAGAAGGTCCTTTAAGACAGGCCCTGGGATCTGTTGTACTAAGCCTCCTATTAGCACGGCCTGGGGCTATGAGTAGAAGATCGGGTTTAGTGTGGCTCTCCAGCTCGCTAGAGGTAAGTATATAATGCTACAGGTGAACTTTTTCCCCTATAGCAAAGGAACATTTACATTTGTTTAACGAAAATGTATGTAAATATTCCACTAATATTTAGTATTAGTTTTATTTAAAAGAAAATAAATACCGTATAGTGCAGCAAATAGTCAGGGAAACACATTTCCCCAAATATTTGTAACAAAATATTCGGACGAACGAAAGTTTTCGGCGCTGCACAAGTCTAAAAACTACCTTCATGTTGTATGGTTAAAGGGGCAGTATACAACAATTTTCAGATTACTGCATGTAATATACACTACTATAAAGAATATTATGCACAGATACTGATATCAAAATACAGTGTAAAACCTTTTATAAACTTACTAAGAAGCTCCCAATTTAACACTGTTAATGAGATCAGCCTGGGACACCAACTGAAAGTGGCTGATAGCAGAACCTCCCCCCTTCCCTGCATATGAAAAGACCCATTATACAAACAGAAACAATCTGAAATCTGTATACATCAGTATACATCTAAAACTTTGGGGCTTGGTTAGGAGCCTGAAAATCAGCACAATGTTATTTAAAAATAAGCAAAACTATACATTTTTACAAAAACACACCCAGATGGGCTATATAAATAGAAAATCTACAAAACATTTATGCAAAGAAAAATCTAGTGTATAATGTCCCTTTAAGCTGTATTATGACATATAAATATTGCCTAAATAACATACGATATTGCTGTTTACACTTATCCAAGCTGTCCCATTTTACATATGAAAAAATCTATTTTTTGCCAAAACCAATTCTGGTCCCAAGCATTTTTGATAAAGGGATTTGTATCTTTATTTTCAGATTTCTATTATGCACTTAACATTTTGCTGTATGGAAAAAGGTGTATACATTCACTGGAAGGAAAGAAAATGTAACTTATTATAAAGTAATTTATCCTTCCGTCTCCTTTTACAATGACTCATTTATATACAGCTAGGTACTCCGAATAATCTATTTCATACAAACTCATGTGAGTCAGATCAGTGTATAAGGTAAAGCTGGAGATTAGACTATAGGATTGAATATACAATGTGTTGTGTAAAATGGAAAGCTGCAAATCTATCTGACCTACATATATTAGCATATTTACAATTGCTTAATATTTTGTAAGATGCTTCGATTTGCCATTGGAATCTAGGCATCAGGTTAAATCCAAGAAAGAATTCTGTAAAGTTACTAAAAAGCCTAGCTCATTATCAATAAGATTAATTTAAGATGCTTCTATTAAAACAATTTGTAAAAAAAAAAAAATGTTATAAAACAGTATTCTAGTTACTCAAAATGTTTAAATTGTTATGATTTTTATAAATACAATATTAATACATAATTTCTTTCTAGGCAAAAACAGAAAGAAAACATTTCAAACGGTGATCTAATTGAGTTCATGAACAGCACTATAATGTGCCTGGGGCAAGATTATATCATTTAAAAACATTTTGCTGTTATTTTTAAAACAAAAAAATGTTCACTTCAACACTGATACAAATAAGATAAAATTGTGGTTTAATATCCAGATGTTCACTTAGAGTTCCTCAGCAGAGTAGAACACTTTTGGTTGCAAGACATACATTTGCTGATAACATAACCTAACCTCAGCTTAAAGGGATATGAGATCCCACATTTTTCTTTCATGATTCAGATAGAGCATACAATTTTAAACAACTTTCCACCATATCTACTTTGCTTAGTTCTCTTGGTATCCTTTGTTGAAATGCATACATAGGTAGGATCAGGAGCTGGAAGCTGTCTCTTGTCATTGGCATACCAATGTGTTCAGCTAGCTCCCAGTAGTGCGCTGCTGCTCTGTCAACAAGAGATTCCATGAGAACAAAGCAAATTGATAGTAGAAATACATTGAAAAATTGTTTAAAAATGTGTTCTCTATCTATATCATGGGTTTTATGTCCTTTTAAGGTTATATTAATATACTTTTTACCTCTGTGAATACCTTATATATAAGCCTTGACAATGCTATTTACAAACTTTAATTTTAGCCAATTAGTGCTGCTTCATAAAAAACTCCACGGGAGTAAGCACAATATCTATTTGGCACCCATGAACTAGCACTGTCTGTGAAAAGCTGATAAAATTCATTAAAATAAGAGGCGGCCTGCAGGGTCTTAGAAACATTCAGAAGTTTAGAGGTTATAAAGTATATTAATATAACAATAATGGTCATGCAAAGCTGTAGAATGGGTAACGTTTCCTATCTTTTTAAACAACAAAAAAATCAGGTAGACTGTCCCTCACCATAATAAATCATAAACCGCCATAGCCTCGTCACATTTAACTTCTAAACCACCAGACTCTTTATCCCATTTAAACTCCCCACTATTAAAACCCCCTAATTGCTAATCCCTCTAACTGCTAATAATCCGTAAACCACCAGACCCCATTATATTTAACTAACCGCTGTAACAAGCATTGCAATAACCCCCACCACTAAGACCCTCTAACTACTAAACCCCTAACTGCTATTAACCTCTAAACCACCAGAACCCAGTGCAATTAACCCCTTATCTGCCATAACTCCCATTGTAATTAACCTCCACCGCTAAATCCTTTAACCGCTATTAACACCCTAACCATCAGAAACCCAACATAAAAATGCCCTTGCAATTAAAGGGACATAAAACAAGTTGGGATAGAAACAAAATATAATAATACGTACTTTAATTACTTTGCCTGCAAATTTATACTGCAGTGCCTCACCATTAACCCTTTCTTTTTAGTTTCTGAATTGTAAAGCTCTAACACCCCCTCACATTATCTTCTATGGCTGTATCTATATCTATTGTTGATTTGGTAAAATGCAAAAATGCATAGGGATTATCTGCTGGAGCATGCTTAGAAGCTGTGAACTCAGTTGAAATACAATGGAGTTGGCTTCTCCGGGCAGCTTAGCTATGTAATTTATTTTGCTTATTTTTGAAAATTAGTTTTAAATACTTGCCAGCAATTTTTAAAAAAATTTTTTAATGCAAATTATTTTTAATTAACTTGTACTTTTTGGATATGCACAGATCTCAACTTGTTTTATGTCCCTTTAACTCTAACTGAATCCTTTACTAAAAACCCCTAAAACTCCAGACCCAAACACAAAATATTATTCTGCTTTGAACTCCCTAACCATCAAACCAATCACAAAAAAGTAACTTTTTTAAAAAAAAGTTCACTATTTAAATAAAAAAAATAAAAAAATAATGATGATTTATAATGAAGGTAAAATAAGTACTTTCAATTGAACATAGAGGATGCCCTACATATGTAAATAAATTGGTTAAATAAGTACAACCTGTTATACTAAATTGAGCACTTCTGATAGTTTTTACTAAATAAACAAAACAATAGCAAGGTTGAACATTGTTATATTTGTATATTTGCAACACACTTCAATACCGTTCTTTCCTTATCAGCTTGAGTAAAGCTAAAAGTATTTTATTCAAGCAGGTTCTGATTTATTGAAATTGGATATTGCTGCTGCAGTGTTATAAACAGCAATAATAATGCAAATGTAATGTTTTATATATATATATATATATATATATATATATATATATATATACGTGTGTATATATATATATATATATATATATATATATTAAATCAACTTTTATGTTCAACTTTATTGGTTATCACCATTGGAATGTAAACTTGGGCCTCTATTTAGCAAGGTCTGTCGGACCTGATCCGACAGTGCAGATCAGGTCCGACAGACCTCGCTGAATACGGCGAGCAATATGCTCGCCGTATTCAGCATTGCACCAGCAGCTCACAAGAGCTGCTGGTGCAACGCCGCCCCCTGCAGACTCGTGGCCAATGGGCTGCCAGCAGGGGGTGTCAATCAACCCAATCGTACTTGATCGGGTTGATTTCCGGCGATATTTCTGCTGCTCCAGGTTATGGAGCAGCAGTCTTTGTGACCGCTGCTTCATAACTGCTGTTTCTGGCGAGTCTGAAGGCTCTGGTCTTAAAGTTTAATGTACCTTTTAAGATGATCTAACTGCCATTTTCTATCCATTCACTTTTCATATTTTCCTTTTCTTTCTCTTATGTTTTCCCTTTCATTTGTCCTTCTCCCATTCTCCAGGGCTGGGTCATAGACATAAAACATCAGGGTATGAAATCCACAAACAGGGGCAGACTGACAACCCATGGGGCACCCAGGTAAGTAAAGGTTAAAGAGGCATGAAAGAAGAATACCATTTTAAACAACTTTCCAATTTTCATCTTTTATCTAATTTCCTTCATTCTCTTGGTACTCTTTGTTAAAAACTTACAGCAATGCATGGACATGGGTGAGCCAATGGGAGAGCCAATAAGATACGGCATGTATGTGAAGCCACCAATCAGTCATTCCTGAGCCTACCTAGTATCTTTTCAACAAAAATACCAAGAGAACAAAATAAATTATATAATAGAAGTAAAATAGAAACTTGTTTAAAAGTGCATTCTCTCTCTGTATCATTAAAGAAAAAAAAAATGATGCAAGCTATTTTCTCGCTATGGTCATTATATTGGGATACAAATATGAATTTTTCATTATTTGCCTGTTTGGCCATATTTTTATTATCCCTTTTATGACATATATTGTGTGTTTCCTTATCAATTTACCCCTTAGGGTATCCTTTTACCAGGAATTTCTCCCCCATTTCTGTTCATCTTTTTTCTTTCATGTCTTTCTCACTGACTATTCTATCAACCCTGATTAATTGGCTCCTCCAATCTTGTGTTATGAAAATTGTCATATCTAAGAAGGGTATTGCAGTCCGTTTCCTTACGGTGAATATCAATTTTCAAATTTGACCTTTTCTTATATACTACAGTATCCAAAAATAAAAAAAAATGTCCTCACTAGAGGCCAATGTGAACTCAAGGCCATTTACTTATAAGAGTCCCTATGTGACTCAAAAAAGTCCAGATCTTTATTTTTCCAATAACTTGTACTCACTGTTCTCAAGAGTACTATTTGAGATGTTAATTACTGTTTGCATGGTTTTCGGCTCCCTTGGCCCCTCATTTTCATCCGCTTAGTCTGCTCTCCACCGTGATGTTTCCTTCGTCGCTGGATAAAAAAGGTGATAACGATCAGGATGAGGGTTCTGGCACCCCCTTCTTTACGTTTATGGTGTTGAATGGCTGAGCAGCCCTGGCACCTTTGTGACACTGGGGGGAATCCTCTCCGTGTGTCATAGTATCCAGTTCTCCCCTTATACACTCTGCCTTTAATGTAATCATCCTCATCCCGGATGAATTTTAACCTTTTGCATTCCTGGATTTACTTCCTAAAATCTGCATTCCAAACTTATCATCCATTTTTTTAATGAACTCATCCAGCGCTTCTGTAAATAACTTTGCCAGTTCATTCCTGCAGGACTTGATATCCTTCTTCGCTGTTCAACAGGTATTCTACTGTGAGTGTGATTAGATCATATGAGCATTTGTTCAAAATTGCCTTAAATTTCCCACAGTATTCCTCATTCTCATGTAATAGTGTAGAGCGGGTACCCATCCTTAACCCTCTAGGGATTATTTTAACCCAGTGGTATTCTAACAGGGTTGCTATATATAAGTTCTATGCAGTATTTTTACTTTTCAAATTTTCAGATTGCTTCTCATAATCATGTACTGGTTTGGTTTTAAGGAAGTCCCTGGATCCCCTAGTTAGGGTCGTAATGTGAGCAGCTACCATTTCTGTGTACATAAACACTTTTGTGCCGTCCATTTTGTGTTGCTTCTCCATATCAATGTACTTTAATTTTGCAGCATGTCTATGGTTGCAAGTATACAGTAGATCAGAAGTCCAATAATAGACCAGCAACAGGGCACTGAAGTTTTTCCAGCTTTTGTTCTGTCTCAGCTGAGTGCATCTCTCTCTCTTTTTATATTTATGCAAATTGCTCTTGGGTCTCCCTAAGAGTAAAAGGGGAAACCAGACGTGGACTCCTTGCACACATGCCCTTAGAGAGATGCGACTGCACCTCACTGACGAGGCCCACAGAAGGCCGAAACGATCGTCTGGGGTTGTTGTTTCTCTTGTTCAGAGAGGAATTGCCTAGTATTTCGGTGCTGGACTGTCATTGGGCAGGGTCAGACTGATATGCTACAGGATATTTTTTCTCTGTGAAGGGGCATAGTGTGCTAAAAGAGTATGCACCCTGAGTGGCACCCAAAAATGAACAGGCACTGAAGTTTTTCCAGCTTTTGTTCTGTCTCAGCTGAGTGCATCTCTCTCTCTTTTTATATTTATGCAAATTGCTCTTGGGTCTCCCTAAGAGTAAAAGGGGAAACCAGACGTTTACTCCTTGCACACATGCCCTTAGAGAGATGCGACTGCACCTCACTGACGAGGCCCACAGAAGGCCGAAACGATCGTCTGGGGTTGTTGTTTCTCTTGTTCAGAGAGGAATTTCGGTGCTGGACTGTCATTGGGCAGGGTCAGACTGATATGCTACAGGATATTTTTTCTCTGTGAAGGGGCATAGTGTGCTAAAAGAGTATGCACCCTGAGTGGCACCCAAAAATGAACAGGCACTGAAGTTTTTCCAGCTTTTGTTCTGTCTCAGCTGAGTGCATCTCTCTCTCTTTTTATATTTATGCAAATTGCTCTTGGGTCTCCCTAAGAGTAAAAGGGGAAACCAGACGTGGACTCCTTGCACACATGCCCTTAGAGAGATGCGACTGCACCTCACTGACGAGGCCCACAGAAGGCCGAAACGATCGTCTGGGGTTGTTGTTTCTCTTGTTCAGAGAGGAATTGCCTGGTATTTCGGTGCTGGACTGTCATTGGGCAGGGTCAGACTGATATGCTACAGGATATTTTTTCTCTGTGAAGGGGCATAGTGTGCTAAAAGAGTATGCACCCTAAGTGGCACCCAAAAATGAACAGGCACTGAAGTTTTTCCAGCTTTTGTTCTGTCTCAGCTGAGTGCATCTCTCTCTCTTTTTATATTTATGCAAATTGCTCTTGGGTCTCCCTAAGAGTAAAAGGGGAAACCAGACGTGGACTCCTTGCACACATGCCCTTAGAGAGATGCGACTGCACCTCACTGACGAGGCCCACAGAAGGCCGAAACGATCGTCTGGGGTTGTTGTTTCTCTTGTTCAGAGAGGAATTGCCTGGTATTTTGGTGCTGGACTGTCATTGGGCAGGGTCAGACTGATATGCTACAGGATATTTTTTCTCTGTGAAGGGGCATAGTGTGCTAAAAGAGTATGCACCCTGAGTGGCACCCAAAAATGAACAGGCACTGAAGTTTTTCCAGCTTTTGTTCTGTCTCAGCTGAGTGCATCTCTCTCTCTTTTTATATTTGAGCCAATGGGAGAGCCAATAAGATACGACATGTATGTGAAGCCACCAATCAGTCATTCCTGAGCCTACCTAGTATCTTTTCAACAAAAATACCAAGAGAACAAAATAAATTATATAATAGAAGTAAAATAGAAACTTGTTTAAAAGTGCATTCTCTCTCTGTATCATTAAAGAAAAAAAAAATGATGCAAGCTATTTTCTCGCTATGGTCATTATATTGGGATACAAATATGAATTTTTCATTATTTGCCTGTTTGGCCATATTTTTATTATCCCTTTTATGACATATATTGTGTGTTTCCTTATCAATTTACCCCTTAGGGTATCCTTTTACCAGGAACTTCTCCCCCATTTCTGTTAATCTTTTTTCTTTCATGTCTTTCTCACTGACTATTCTATCAACCCTGATTAATTGGCTCCTTCAATCTTTTGTTATGAAAATTGTCATATCTAAGAAGGGTATTGCGGTCCGTTTCCTTACGGTGAATATCAATTTTCAAATTTGACCTTTTCTTATATACTACAGTATCCAAAAATAAAAAAAAATGTCCTCACTAGAGGCCAATGTGAACTCAAGGCCATTTACTTATAAGAGTCCCTATGTGACTCAAAAAAAGTCCAGATCTTTATTTTTCCAATAACTTGTACTCACTGTTCTCAAGAGTACTATTTGAGATGTTAATTACTGTTTGCATGGTTTTCGGTTCCCTTGGCCCCTCATTTTCATCCGCTTAGTCTGCTCTCCACCGTGATGTTTCCTTCGTCGCTGGATAAAAAAGGTGATGACGATCAGGATGAGGGTTCTGGCACCCCCTTCTTTACGTTTATGGTGTTGAATGGCTGAGCAGCCCTGGCACCTTTGTGACACTGGGGGGAATCCTCTCGGTGTGTCATAGTATCCAGTTCTCCCCTTATACACTCTGCCTTTAATGTAATCATCCTCATCCCGGATGAATTTTAACCTTTTGCATTCCTGGATTTACTTCCTAAAATCTGCATTCCAAACTTATCATCCATTTTTTTAATGAACTCATCCAGCGCTTCTGTTAATAACTTTGCCAGTTCATTCCTGCAGGACTTGATATCCTTCTTCGCTGTTCAACAGGTATTCTACTGTGAGTGTGATTAGATCATATGAGCATTTGTTCAAAATTGCCACAAATTTCCCACAGTATTCCTCATTCTCATGTAATAGTGTAGAGCGGGTACCCATCCTTAACCCTCTAGGGATTATTTTAACCCAGTGGTATTCTAACAGGGTTGCTATATATAAGTTCTAAGCAGTATTTTTACTTTTCAAATTTTCAGATTGCTTCTCATAATCATGTACTGGTTTGGTTTTAAGGAAGTGAGCAGCTACCATTTCTGTGTACATAAACACTTTTGTGCCGTCCATTTTGTGTTGCTTCTCCATATCAATGTACTTTAATTTTGCAGCATGTCTATGGTTGCAAGTATACAGTAGATCAGAAGTCCAATAATAGACCGGCAACAGGGCACTGAAGTTTTTCCAGCTTTTGTTCTGTCTCAGCTGAGTGCATCTCTCTCTCTCTTTTTATATTTATGCAAATTGCTCTTGGGTCTCCCTAAGAGTAAAAGGGGAAACCAGACGTGGACTCCTTGCACACATGCCCTTAGAGAGATGCGACTGCACCTCACTGACGAGGCCCACAGAAGGCCGAAACGATCGTCTGGGGTTGTTGATTCTCTTGTTCAGAGAGGAATTTCCTGGTATTTCGGTGCTGGACTGTCATTGGGCAGGGTCAGACTGATATGCTACAGGATATTTTTTCTCTGTGAAGGGGCATAGTGTGCTAAAAGAGTATGCACCCTGAGTGGCTCCCAAAAATGAACAGGCACTGAAGTTTTTCCAGCTTTTGTTCTGTCTCAGCTGAGTGCATCTCTCTCTCTCTTTTTATATTTATGCAAATTGCTCTTGGGTCTCCCTAAGAGTAAAAGGGGAATGCACACATGCCCTTAGAGAGATGCGACTGCACCTCACTGACGAGTCCCACAGAAGGCCAAAACGATCGTCTGGGGTTGTTGTTTCTCTTGTTCAGAGAGGAATTTCCTGGTATTTCGGTGCTGGACTGTCATTGGGCAGGGTCAGACTGATATGCTACAGGATATTTTTTCTCTGTGAAGGGGCATAGTGTGCTAAAAGAGTATGCACCCTGAGTGGCACCCAAAAATGAACAGGCACTGAAGTTTTTCCAGCTTTTGTTCTGTCTCAGCTGAGTGCATCTCTCTCTCTCTTTATATTTATGCAAATTGCTCTTGGGTCTCCCTAAGAGTAAAAGGGGAAACCAGACGTGGACTCCTTGCACACATGCCCTTAGAGAGATGCGACTGCACCTCACTGACGAGGCCCACAGAAGGCCGAAATGATCGTCTGGGGTTGTTGTTTCTCTTGTTCAGAGAGGAATTGCCTGGTATTTCGGTGCTGGACTGTCATTCGGCAGGGCTATATACAAAGTGATGAGCTGCACCA